>NC_037669.1:57551561-57729505 GCF_003255815.1 Theropithecus gelada
AGAAAGAAAGAAAGAAAGAAAGAAAGAAAGAAAGAAAGAAAGAAAGGAAGGAAGGAAGGAAGGAAGGAAGGAAGGAAGGAAGGAAGGAAGGAAGGAAGGAAGGAAGGAAGAAAAGAAAGAAAGAAAGAAAGAAAGAAAGCAGGCAGGCAGGCAGGCAGGCAAGAAAGCAAGAAAGCAAGAAAGCAAGAGAGAAAGAGAGAAAGAAAGAAAGAAACAGAGAAAGAAACAGGAGTTGCTGATCCCTAAATGCTAAGGCTATATTTCACTTAGGTAAAAACATGAGTTAGTAATCATTTGACATCACTCTTGGTTTGGGATGGTCTGAGAAATAACCCACAAAGAATCTCACAATTAGTATTTTGAAAGTATATCCCTTATTTTTTTTATTAGCCATTGACACCACAGCCATTTTCATCTAAGATCATGAAAAATGCTATAGTACTAAATCCTAGGCTAGAAATGAAAGTAACCTAAAGAATAATTCCTAATTTGTACCGTATAGAGTTCCTAGGGTAGTGGGGACTGCCATGCAATGCCTCTTCAAATTTTGGCAGGGTATCAAGGGATAAAGAAAACAAATTAGCCTTTTGCAATTAACTAGATTGGGGATGGAACTCATGATTTTGGAATACTAAAATCAAAACATTGATTTTCTCTTAGATCAAAGCAATGTGTCTACATTGAAAGAACAAATATATATATATATATAAAAAAAATAGTGATTAAGATTTCTGATTTCTTCTTCGGCATTCATTCTACCCTAATAACAAGTTTAAAAAAAAAAAGAAATACCACCGACTGTTTTTAGATCCATAGAGAAGTAAGGTCATGGGACAAACCACTGCCCCTAACATGGGGACATGGGGGGAACAACAGGTGAATACAGAGAATCACAGCTTACCAGAGTGAAAACTCATGAGCTAAACCTTCTGAGGGAATCGATGCTGGGGTAGGAAAACCTAAAATGTAGTTACTGAACTGCTGGAGGGTCAGTGTGGATAAATCTAGAGATAGACACTCAGGGGGGCCTTGCTATCTACCCACACAGCCCCTACCTTTGTGGGTTTTACCTTCTGGAGCTGTTTGGTTCTTCCAGTGAATATCTGTCAGAAAAATCCCCTCATGTCTCCATCCAGGAGTGGGGCAAAGGAACCATTTGGAAATACCCACAGAGCATTCTGTTACTCTTAAATCTATTCTCAAAAGAAACTAGCTAAACAGAACCTAACTCTGTTTTATTAGAACCTCTGTTTTATTAGAAGTTAGGTTTTATTAGAACCTAACTCACCTAGTTGGGGAAGGAAAATCCCCAACTACCACCAGCTCTAGCCTTGGGAAATACCCAACTGTAGCTCATGCTAGTCTTCTTCTAGTTAATAAGGAAGGGCAGGAGATGATGGAGATGCATGTGTGAAGTTCACAGTGCAGAGGCACAGGCTTCCTGAAAAATTGAGACATAATCATAGGATTATAGAATTCTTTCCCTCCCCTCACACCTTACCAACATAATAGTAAAGGCCTATTTACAGCTGTTTCTCTTACCACGTACATCATGCCTGGTGATCAGGAGAAAGAATTATAATACATACTGAAAAACAAAAAGCACAGTCTGGAGACACAGAGTAACTATCAGAACAAGACTCAGGTATTTCATTGACGTTGGAATTATTGAAGCACGTATTTAAAACAACTATAATTAACTAAAGGTACTAATGGATAATTTAAACAGCATATATAACAGATGGGTAATGTAAATAGATGGGAATTTTAAGAACTTTTATGCTAGAGATCAAAAACACTATATAGGATATGAAGAATACCTTTGATGGGCTCACTAGTAGACTGGAAGTGGCTGAGGAAAGAATCTTTGAGTGTGAGCATATCTCAACAGAGACTTCCGAAATGGAAAAGCAAACAGAAAAAATAGACTGAAAAGAACAAAATAGAATATCCAGGAATCACAGGAAAACTACATGAGATATGATATACACACAATGCAAATACCAAAAGAAGAAAGAGAAACAGGAACACAAGAAATATTTAAAACAATATATAACTATTGGGAATTTCCTCAATTTAATATCAGACACAAAACCACAGATTCAGGAAGCTTAAACACCAACCAGAAAAAAATGACAATAGAAACAACAACAACAACAACAACAACTAAACATACTATTTTCAAACTACAAAAAATTAAAAATAAATAATAAATTATGAAAGAATCCATCGGTGAAAACACTTTACCTGTAGAGAAATAATGGTAAGAATTACAGTCTCTCCTCAGAAACCATATAAGCAAGAAGAACAGAGTTAAATACTTAATTTGTTGAGATAAAAAAAAATAAAACATCAATCATCAACCTAGAACTTCATAACCTGTGAAATTACTCTTCAAAAGTGAAGGGCAAATGAAGACTTTCTCAGATAAAAACAAAGAGAATTTACTGCCAGTAGGCCTGCCTTGTAAAAAATGTTAAAAAGTTTTTTTTTAGAGAGAATAAAGGTGATATAGGTCAGAAACTCAGATCTACATGGAGGAAAAAAGAGCACTGGACAAGGACTAATTGAAGTTAAAATAAAAACTTTTATTTTTCTTATTCTTTATTGATCTAACAGATGACAGTTCAAAATAATAGCAACAATGTATTCACATATTTATTTATGGTTTTGTATAAGTAAAATGAATGACAAAAATGATACAAGGGACTACAAGAAGGAATTAGAATTATTATGATACTATGAGGTACTTGTACTACCTATGAATAAATATTGATAGTAATAGTGTTATTTGAAAATCAACTTGGATTAGTTGAAAATCTATTTGGAAAATTCTAGGGCAATGACTAAAACCAAGTAAAAGTCAAAAATAATATAATCAATATACTAAGAAAGAAAATGGAATAATATAAAACATTCAATTAAACCCACAAAAGACAAAAAAAAGAAGACAAAAATAGGAATAAAAAACAAGGGCAACAAATAAAAAACAGTGGCAAGTATGGTAGCTATTACTCCAACTATATCAATATTCACTTTAAACATCAATGGTCTAAGTGTACCAACTAAAAGCCAGAGGTTGTCAGAATAGATCAAAAACAAGATTCAGCTATATGTTGTCCACACACACACACACACACACACACACACCCCACTTTAAAGACTCATATAGATTAAAAAGTCCATGAAGAAAGATACACCATACTAACACTAATCAAAAAAAAAAGAAGTAGTTATATTAATTTCAGACAGAAAAGACTTCAGAACAAGGAAAGTTATCAAGGATAAAAAGGATATTTCATGATAAAGGAATCAGCTCTCCATAAAGACATAACAATCCTTAATGTATATGTACCTAATAACAGAGTATCAATTCATGTGAGGCAAAAATTGATAAAACTACAAGTATGGATAGGTAAATTCACAATTATAGTTGAAGATCTCAAGAACTGTCTATTAGAAATGGACATATCTAGCAGGCAGAAAATTAGTAAGGACATAGTTGAACTCAACAATGCCATCAGTCAACTAAATAGAATAGGCATCTTTGGACTACTTTATTCATTACGAGCAAAATATACATTCTTCTCAAGCTCACAAAGGACTTTTACTAAAATAGATCATATTCTTGGCTATAAAACACATCTCAACATGTTATTTTAAAATAGAAATCATACGATGTCTGCTTTTAGACCGCAATAGAATCAAACTTGAAATCAATAACAGAAAAATAGCTGGAAAATACCAACAGGCATGCCTATCATATAACACACTTCCAAATAACACGTGGGTCAAAGGAGAAATCTCAGGAGAAACTTAAACATATTTTGACATAAATGAAAATGAAAACACAACTTATCAAAACTTGTGGGATGAAGCTAACACAGTATATAGAGGAACATTAACAGCATTTAATGAATGTATTAAAAAATAAAAATCTAAAAGCAATTATCTAAAATCATATCCTAGGAAACTGGAAAAAAAGAGGCAATTAATTCCAAAGTACATAGAAGAAGGAAAATAATAAAAATTAGAGCAGAAATCAATGACATTGAAAACGTATCATAGCTAGAGAAAAATCAACAAAACCAAAACGTGGTTCTTTGAAAAGACAAACAAAATTAATTAACCTCTAATTGACTAAGAAAAAAAAAAGACAAAGAACAGAAATTGCTAGCATCCAAAATAAAAAAGAGCACATTACTACGAATCCCAAGAACATTAAAATAGTAATAGAGAAATTCTATGAACAAGTTTGTTCCTACAAATTTAATAATATAAGGGGAATCTACCAATTCCTTGGAAGACACAATCTGCCAAAACTCCCACAAGAGGAAATAAGACAATTTGAATATGTATACATTAAGGAAATTGAAACAATAATTAATAGCCTTACAAAACAGAAAGCACCAAGCCTAGATGGGTTTACCAATGATGTGTAATTTTCTGCAATCACCTAAAACACGTATTCCTGTTTCCCATGTGTTCCATGTACTAACTCATGACACATCCTCAGCACTGACTCATAGGGAGGTTAGATAAACTCTTTATTTATAGAGAAAAGATCACTAAATTGAGCGTTAGAAGCCTCAGTTACTCTTGTGGAAAATGAGCATGCATATTCTTTTACCTGCATTGCATGGCAGGTGAGATCCCAAAGGAGATAGTGTGTATTACAAAATAAGGCTGTAAAAATGTCGAAGAATATGACATAAAGGAATGGAGATACGGAGGGGAGAGAGGAAAAACATATAATAGTTGGACCCAAAAGATAGCAACTGAGAAATAAGATGAAGTTGAAAAGTAAAAATATAATTGTATCTTAACCACACAGAAATGGATTTTTTTCAATAAAATATGTGTATGATTTAAAGCTCCCTGATAGGTCTTTTCCTCCAAGAATCTGTCACAATGTTTCAGATTTCTGTTTCCTTAATTCTTTCAGACTGGTCTTAGAAAGACCCTGTTAAAACAGAAACACAGATCTTGGAAAAAGGGCGCACTAAGCAGTTATCAGCTGTCAAGTGTGCAACACAAATGTGTTGATAGATTCAATAGTCACTCAGCTGAGAAGACCTTGCTTGAGGAAACAGGAAGTAGCTTTCTCAAGTGGCTTTTGTTTGTATTTTGTCTTTTCTTCCTACAATTGTTTTTAAATCCAAAGATATCAGCCTGAGGACCCACTTAGGCTGATGAAGAGAAGAGTTTTTATTGAACTTTAAAATGCACAGGAATCAGCTAGGGACCGTGTTAAAATCTAAGTTCTGATCCAGTGAGTCTGGAGTAGGACCTGAGATTCTGCATTTCTTTTTTTTGTTTTTTGTGATGGAGTCACTCTGTCGCTGAGGCTGGAGTGCAGTGGCACGATCTCGGTACACTGCAAGCTCTGCCTCCTGGGTTCACACCATTATCCTGCCTCAGCCTCCCAAGTAGCTGGGACTACAGGCGCCCGCCACCATGCCTGGCTAATTTTTTTTTTTTTTTTAAATGTATTTTTAGTAGGGACGGGGTTTCACCATGTTAGCCAGGATGGTCTCGATCTCCTGACCTCGTGGTCTGCCCGCCTCCACCTCTCAAAGTGCTGGGATTACAGGTGTGAGCCACCGCTCCCGGCTGACATTCTGCATTTCTTAACAAGTTCCAGGTTATGTAACCAAGCAGCTTAACTTCAAAATGCATTTTAAAACCTTTTTTTTCCTCGTTCTATTGGGTTTCAACACATAACCTTGAGGCAAACTGCAGAAGCCTCTATTGTTAGCCTAAAAATAGACTTCATGTCCCTCCCTTTCTCACCGTACATACTGCCTTCACATTTCTTTAACTGTATACTAGTATCTAATTATGTGTCCTCTTAGAAGTTTCAGGGGCTAATCTTGAGACAGACAGCCAAGTCTAGAGACCTAGCTGCAAAATTCCAGAGATTACTTGAAGGCAGCTAGTTAACAACTAGGCCATTGTTGAGATGACACCAGCCCAAGATCCAGGTGGACTGGAACCAAAATAGCTATCAGAACACACATTGTATTCAGCCTGATTGTCGTATGCCTTTCTCATCAACTTTTCCCTTTTTAAACCACTGCCTTCCCCCTCCAAAATTGAAGCCCTTACTTTGGATACAAATTCACCATTTCCTCTTCACTTCTTTTGATTAATAAAGTCATTTTCTTTCTGCTAAATCTCACTCTTGTTAATGGGTTCTGCAAGCAGCGAGCATCTGTACCTTCGTTTGTTTACAGTTATGCTAAAGCTGCTGGTCTTCAAACTACACTTTGAGGATGAGAATATGTAACTGGGACAGGAAGCCATTTTTAAAGCCAATCGAAGGTATCATGGAGAAGATCCCTGGATAGTAAGAAGCAAAAGAATACATTGAATATTGAGAAAAAAAAATTAGTAATTCAAAGAAAAGGGGGAAAGGCTAAAAAATTATACATTTTAAGATGAATGCTTAACAAGAAAAAGTTTATTGACGATTCAATACTTATGGCCCATCATCAATACCATATACTAAAGATACTATGGTATACAAAAGACAGAAAATCTTTGTCGTCAATGAAGTTACAGTCTAGCTAGACGCTAGTGTAGCACTAGTCAGTTATCAAAACCATCAAACATGTAAATGGTAGCATAATTATAAGTGCACAGATCAAAGGTCCCTGGTGCGATAAAAAAACTGTAAAGAGAACACAGACGTGCTTCAAAAAAGAAATGACAACATGCTGAGATTTAAAGCATTGATTCTCAAAGTGTGGCTTTCTCAGATCAGCAACATCAGCATCCCATGAGAACATCTTAGAAATGTAAGTGCTGGACATTTGGGTTGGTTCCAAGTCTTTGCTATTGTGAATAGTGCTGCAATAAACATACGTGTGCATGTGTCTTTATAGCAGCATAATTTATAATCCTTTGGGTATATACCCAGTAATGGGATGGCTGGGTCATATGGTACATCTAGTTCTAGATCCTTGAGGAATCGCCATACTGTTTTCCATAATGGTTGAACTAGTTTACAATCCCACCAACAGTGTAAAAGTGTTCCTATTTCTCCACATCCTCTCCAGCACCTGTTGTTTCCTGACTTTTGAATGATGTCCATCAGTGACAGATTGGATTAAGAAAATGTGGCATATATACACCATGGAATACTATGCAGCCATAAAAAAGGATGAGTTTGTGTCCTTTGTAGGGACATGGATGCAGCTGGAATCCATCATTCTTAGCAAACTATCACAAGAACAGAAAACCAAACACCGCATGTTCTCACTCATAGGTGGGAACTGAACAATAAGATCACTTGGACTCGGGAAGGGGAACATCACACACCGGGGCCTATCATGGGGAGGGGGGCGGGGGGAGGGATTGCATTGGGAGTTATACCTGATGTAAATGACGAGTTGATGGGTGCAGCACACCAACAAGGCACAAGTATACATATGTAACAAACCTGCACGTTATGCACATGTACCCTACAACTTACAGTATAATAATAATAAATAAAAAAAAAAAAAAAAGATATGAGCAAAAAAAAGTAAAAAATAAAGAAAAAACAACCTACAAAAAAAAAAAAAAAAAAAAAAAGAAATGTAAGTGCTTTGGCCTTTCTGCAACATCTACTGAGTCAGAAACTCTAGGCGTGGGACCTAGCAATGGGTGTGTTAACAAGCCTTACATATGATTCTGATGCATGCTAAAGTTTGAGAAATATTAATTTAAAGGAAGTGTTGGAGTTAAAACAAAAAAGATTAGGGGACAGGGAGGGTTAGAATGACAGAGGTGAAAAAGTGTTTCTAGTTAAGAAAACAGCAGGAGTAAAAACGCCAGTAGGGAAAGAGGGAGTTGCAGAAACCCTCAGAGTCAAAGGGTGAGACAAATATAAAAGAAGAAAATAACACCAGATAGCCTTCAAAATGACAGTTGCCAAATGAAAGTCCAAAGACTGGATTTGCTCATAGTCCCGTCTTCCTTAGCCAGCAGAAAAATAAACTTTAATTTGAATGACTAGAAGGAGCAGAATCTTCATGCATTTACATTACCAGCCCGGCACCCTAAGTCCTTTGGTTTTGCATCCTTTGCTAAATCATCAGAGGAGATGTAGCTGGGAGGTAGTACACAGCTCTTTACAGCAATAGTTCTCACCCTTGGCTGCATATTAGAATCATCTGGAGAGCTCTGAAAACTTAAGATGCAGGAAGCCAACCCAGAGCAATTAAACATGCTCTCTGGTGTGGGGTTCGGGCATCAGAATTTTTTAAACCTCTCCAGGCGATTCTAATGTGTAGCAAGGGTTGCTTGAGCACCACTCAGTTTGGAAAGTAAGGTATAGTGAGGTCATAGTTCAGGTGGAATTTCTCTGATGATGTTTCAGGCAGGAAAGAACAAGAGAGTGATTATTTTGGCTTTCTTGTTTAAATTTCTTCTGTTCACCCTGGAAAAGGTATCTGTTAAATTACATATGTGTTTTCATGGGTAGAACGAATTATGGATTCCCACCGCATAATGATGGGCAAAGCAATGTGCTTTGATGGAAAAGATGCCTTGCTTTGAGCACAGCCTTCCAGGTCATGTGATTCTGATTCTGTGGGTCTCTTTTTTTTTTTTTTTTTTTTTATTGCCTTTGAGCTATTTTATAACTCTCTAATTGTAGATCATGGACAGCAAAGGGAAATTATTCTTGTCTAAAGACATGTAAACACATTCTTTCTGATGAAGGGTCGACTGACTACTCTCTCCCTCCCCAAAACAATTCTACATCTGTTAAATGAAACTTGATCCTCTGTCTTAAAACTTGAAACTTAGATTTGTCACATCTGAGTTCCTCCTCAGGAAACCAACCCTCAGGCAAAGAGCCAAAACTCACCATGTTGTTGCATCCAGACAATGAGACACCAGCCCCTCATCCCTCATGATTCCTTTCTTATTCCTCCCTAGTGCCTGTTTTCCCTCTTTCCCCACTATATGAAATCCTCAATTTCAGTCAGTGGGAAAGACGAATTCGAGACTTTATCTCCTATCCTCCTTAGCATCAGCCTTCTTCCCTGGTTATGCTCATCTCAGTGACTGGCACTCCGGGCTGCAAGAAGCAGGACCTAGACCCAACCCCTGGTGTTTCAGTAAAACCTCTATTCTATTCTCTATTCTTTCCCTGAGTCTCCAAAACTAAGACCTCACAAAAGTACAATTCTAATCCCTGCTTCCCAACTCCTGATTAGAATACCAATTGCTACAACTTTCTCATTAATCCATTCCAATAAAACAACAGTTCAAGAGGGTCTTGGGGTAAAAATTATGTGATTTCACTAGGAAAAATACTGTTTTTCTTATGAGCTTTTTGTTATTGGAGATCCTCATTCACATATCTTCAGCTTTCTGTTCTTGCAAACCAAAGACAGTAAGTTGGGCCTAATCAATAGTTGCCAAAATATATAACACTTTCTATTTGGAGCTTTTGATTTCCTGTAATCAGTATCAATCAGTGAACTTCAGTTTCCTACAGAGAAGCAATTTCCACATTCTTTTGTTTTTTTGACTCAAAAAAACAGTTAACTACAAATTCCAAATATACAGTAATAGTTATGGCAAGTTTCTTCAAAGCAACATACAAAAGCACCAGATAGGAAGATCAGCAATTATCTTTACTCTGTAAGGAAAACTGCCACCCACTGTTGCAAATTAAGATAAAGGGCCCTTTAAGACAGTAAAGGGGTCTCCTTCCAACCCTGAAGTCAAAGGGCAAGTTCAGTGGATGTAAAATAAGTTAAAGTTACATTTAAATATAGAGTAAAACTTATTTTAGAATACTTGGGAGAAAACCAGAAACCTGTTGAAAAGTATTAATTATCCAAATTTAAAAAGCAAATGTGATTTTGTAAGTTTAGGTTCAAGTACATTCAGCAACTCAAAATTTGATACAGTGCCCAGTTTCTGTTTGGATTGCCATAAAATAAATGTTTTTCTGGGTTATGTTAAATTTATATCAAAAATTGTGAGCTGAATGCTTTGCTGAGTTGAAAAATAAAAGAGAAAACATTTTGTTTGGTTAAAAAAGGCATTTTGTTTTCCCTATATAAGGTTTTCAAGGGTGAGTAATAACAGTATTCAAGCACTGCTAATTCACGGAGATTTGTTTGTTGCACGTAATTTCTGGGTACAACTCTAGTCACACACAAACAATTCTTTCAGATGTCACTTGGGTGGCCTTGCAAAAAGTAATTTCTAGCAACCTCTACCTACACTGAGTAACTCCACATACCATGATGTTGATTTTACTTTTCAGGACCAGCTCTTGTAATTTCATGCCGTAATTTAGGTGATTGTCAAGCATGGTATATTCAAACTAAATGCTTTCTTTTGAACAGTAACACTTTACTAGACTGAATCCTTCAATTTCTAGCAATAAAAAGTGGGTTTTAATAGCACTGACTTGAACCTGTACTTGGGATATTTTTTCTCTTGAACAATGAACTAGTATTTTTTCCCCTACTGTATTATTGTACCTTCATTTGTTCATTTCATCACGGTGAGAAAATATCAGAGGTTTTCTCTCTCTCACTCTCTTTTGTTCCTTTAAATCACTTTCCTCCTTCATTGTTGTAGAGATGCACCGGGGACTTACAGGCTCATACATCTCCCCTGAAATCAGGATTAAGACACTGCCTGTGCCCAGCGCTGACCACAGTCTTGCTGAGCTCCCAAAGAAGCATTAGATGGCTGGATACCCTTCCATGTAACCCCACCAGGCCTCCCAGGACATTTAGGAGGATTAAGAGGATAATGCCATCAAAAGACTTGAATCTTCTCAGCAAGGCCATTTGTGGAAACTGAAAAAGAAGAGGGTTGAGGCTACTTAGAAAGGAACAAAGAGAGGTGGCCTGTCATGTTTTGCACTGCAATAGTAGAGCAAAGTGCAGCCCTAACAGGACAGGAAACAGATTAGAGCACAGGCTCCCCTCGTACTCTTTCATCTCTGTTCACCCTCCCCACATCCATTCTGCACAGCACCAGACTTGGTAGAATCTTCAGCTCAAACTATTCTCTCTCCATTTCCTTTACTTGCATTTTTGTGGATGAAATTTTAAGTTACGGATTGCTGCTTTCTCTTGGGACTAAATACCTCTGGATGACAGAATTGTGACATCACTTATAGCCATCTCTCAAGGTCATGAGACAGAATTGCTTTCTCTACGACAGAAAACAAAGTTATTTAACATTTGTCACCACCACTCAGGGGCAAGATGTGGATAATAATATTATCCAACTTATAGAATTATTATGAATTATAATGAATAAAGCTCTTAGAAATGAACCTGACATATGGTAGGCAATATATGCATTTTCAAGTAAGTAAATTACATAAAGACGTTCTTCAGATTTCTACAATTACTTTAAAGTCAAGTCAGATCAAAAGTCTGAACTGAAAGTTTTCCATTCCAAATATGTCCAGAGATAGCTAGAACATTAGTAGGGAGGTTGCGGGGCTGTATAATTTCTGAAACCCTGCTAACATAGTATGTGTTTGAATGTGTCCCTAGTCCTTGGGGAAGAATTCACAAAAATCTAGCTGCCCTCTTTGAACAGAAAATGTGCCAGCTAACGGGTATATGAGTGATTTGAAATTTAACTTTGAATATCTGTTCTGCCACCAACCAGTAAATACAACCTTTATTGAGAAAGATGCATATAGATCCAATGAAAATAGACTTATTCAAAGCAAACTAGTAATGCAACAATCATTGACTCTCAACTCTGTAGCAGGAAGGTGTAATGCAAGCTGCTTAAAACATATTTGCTCTCTCTAGCAGACCCGAGGTAACTCTGCTGTAGTCTTTGTGGCCCTGTACTGGAAGTACCGCAGGTACTGGAACATCCATAGGGAGATGCCAGGACACGCTGGAAGCTAGGAAATGAAAGCAGATGTGGAGAGGTAGGCAAGATGGCCAACTAGACACAACCAGGAGGAACATCTGGCACCAAGGGACTGAGACGTAGGGAAGACCGGTGCACTCCTAGCAGATATTCAGAGGGAAGACATTGAGAGTAGACGGAGGGAAGACACAGATGCTGGGCTGAAGGAGAAGAAGCTGGGAACTCTGCATGGGGCTACCATGTATGCGGACTTGTTCCTGGCCCTGAATGACTGTTGGGGAAAGGGTGAGTTGAACAGGCAAGAAGCAACCTGCTGTTACTACAGGCCTCTGGAATCCTGGCAGGAGGAGACCCCATGACTACCACAGACACTTGAGTTGGCAGGGAGAACTGCTTAGAGAAGTGGTAGGGGCAGAACTTCAGGCTGGTATGGAGCCCAGAGGATTTGGCATAGGAGTGTCTGTAGTGGAGCACAGCCAGGAAATCACATCCCCTTGGTTCCACTTGCTCCCATAGGAGACTTTAGCCCTAGGGAAGGTGTTGGATCTGAATTCTGCAGGGCGGTCTTGCCCATGAGATGGGACTGGTCTGGCCTGAACACCCCTCGGTATGTTGGCCTTTTCCAGGACCCCAGCCTGGCTGCACCTGCTTGCAGTGCAGCCTGGGGTACTCAGAGGGGTCAACTCCTGAGGGCCTGCATCATAGCTCCTGCGCTGGTGAATTATGGCTGAACTGTGGACAGCTCCAGTAGAGCAGCCCCCCAGACACACCAGCCTGCCTTGTGACCTCCCCACAATGCAGCCTTTCTCATGCCATTTTGCCTGCATGCACTCGCCCAGGGCCACCCCCTACATCACTTTGCTGGCACATGTGTATGCAGGCAGACCTTGCCTTACCTTCCCCACCAACATGCCTGTAGCATGCATCCTGCTGTGCCACTGCTGCCAGCATGAGTGAACCCCCCAACCCACCCTACCGCCATTGCTGTGGGACTATTGGTGGGCATGGAGAGCACCAGCCCTGTCCCTGGCAGTGCCCCACCCCTGCCATCACACTACTACCAGCATGAAACTAGCCATGGAGAACAGCAGACCCTACCCTGCTCTGAGCAGCCACTACCACCCACATGAAGGCACATAGAGGGTGCACAGCAGAGGTCACACACAGGCCTGTGCCCCCCAGCGCCCCACCCTCATGCTAACATGACCATGCACAGTAGCTGGTGAGGTGGAGGTGGCGCCACCCCTGACCCATATTGCCACCAACGCTGCTGCAAATGCCCACATAGAGGCTGGTAGCACATCACCTGCTAGCACCCTGTCACAGCCAATGAGGGTGCACCCTGCCATGCTGCTGCTGCCACTGCTGCTGGCACGTGTGAAAAATGACATATCCCACTGCTACTGCCCTATGAAGTGCTTTGTCTGGCACCACCCATCTGAGTGTTGTGACTAGTGGTCCTGTTGCACCTCTCCCTCTCCAGTGCAGTAGGTTACCAACCTTGAGGAATCAAAAAACAAAGCCAGGGCCCAATTCCAGTCCGACAGAGTTAGAACAGGCAGTCCAGGAGCTCTGAGCTGAGGCTCGGTCTCCTAAAATCTTCCAGAAACAGAGCCAGTTGACTGAACCCACCTTATACAACTAACCTCCAAGGACATAAAATAGAATAAAATAAAATAGCCCATCTAAAAGACAGCAACTTCAAACATTGATGGAAAATCATCCCACAAAAACGAGAAATAACTAGAACAAGAACTCTGACAACTCAAAAAGCCCAGGCCAGGTGCAGTGGCTCAGGCCTGTAATTCCAGCACTTTGAGAGGCCAAGGCGGGTGGATCACCTGAGGCCAGGAGTTGAAGACCAGTCTGGCCAACATGGTGAAACCCCATCTCTACTAAAAATACAAAAATTAGCTGGGTGCGGTGGCACAAACCTGTAGTCCCAGCTACTCAGGAGGCTGAGGCAGGACAGTTGCTTGAACCCAGGAGGTGGAGGCTGCAGTGAGCCAAGGCCATGCCACTGCACTCCAGCCTGGGTGACAAAGCAAGACTCCATCTCAAAAAAAACAAACGAACAAACCAAAAAGCCAGAATGCCATCTTTCCTTCAAACAACTACACCAGTTTGTTAGTAAGCATTCTTAACCAGGCTCAGATGGCTGACATGACAGAAATAGAATTCAGAATGTGATTATGTACAAAGATCACTGAGATTCAGGAGAACACTGAAACTCAATCCAGGGGAGCTAAGAATTGCAATAAAATGATACAGAAACTGACAGACAAAAAAGCCAGTACAGAAAGGAATGTAACTGACCTGATAGACCTGAAAAACACACTACAAGAATTTCATAATGCAATCACAAGTATTAACAATAGAATAGACCAAGCTGAGGAAATAATCTCAAAGCTTGAAGACTGGGTTTCTGAAATAAGACAGTCAGACAAGAATTAAAAAAAAAAAAAAAAAAAAAAAAAAGAATGAAAAGGAACAAAGAAAACCTCTGAGAAATGTGGGATTATGTAATTATGTCACTGAAAGAAATGGGGAGAATGAATCAACTTGGAAAATATCTTTCAGGATATCATTCATGAGAACTTTCCCAACATTATTTTACAAGAAGATGATCCCTAAGACACATAACCATCAGATTCTCTAAGATCAAAATGAGAAAAAAAAAAAAAAGTCAAAGGCAATAAGAGAGAAAGGTCAAGTAAACTACAAAGGGAAGCCCATCAGACTAACAGTGGACCTCTCAACAGAAACCCTACAAGCCACAAGGGATTGGGGGCCTATATTCAGAGAAAAAAAAAAAAGAGGGAAGGAAGGAAGGGAGGGAGGGAGGGAAGGAAGGAAGGAAGGAAGGAAGGAAGGAAGGAAGGAAGGAAGGAAGGAAGGAAGGAAGGAAGGAAGGAAGGGAAGGAAGGAAAGAAGGAAGGAAGGAAGGGAGGAGAAAGAAAAGAAAGAGAGAAAGAAAGAAAGAAAGAAAGAAATTCTGACAGATAACTTTGTATCTGGCCAAACTAACCTTCATAAATGAAGGAGAAATAAGATCCTTTTCTGACAAGCAAATGCTGAGGGAATTTGTTACCAAAGACTTGCCTTGAAAGAGATCCTGAAAGAACTACTAAGTATGGAAAGGAAAGACCATTACCAACAACTGCAAGACACACTTAGGTACACAGAGCAGTGACACTATAAAGCAACTACACAAACAAGTCTGTATACTAACCAGCTAACATAATGACAGGATCAAATCCACACATATCAATAATAACCTTGAATGTAAATAGCCTAAATGCCCCAATTCAAAGACACACAGTGGCAAGCTGAATAAGGAAGCAAAACTCCATAGTATGCTGTCCTCAAGAGACCCATCACACATGCAATGACACCCATAGGTTGAGAGTAAAGGGATGGAGAAAAATCTACCAAGCATTATAGCATTAAACACCCACATTAAAAAGTTAGAAAGATCTCAAATTAGCAACCTACCATCACAACAAAAAGAACTAGAGAAGCAAGAGCAAACCAACCGCAAAGCTAGCAGAAGACAAGAAATAACAAAAATCAGAGCTGAACTGAATGAGACTGAGACACACACACACACACACACACACACTCAAAAGATCAACAAATCCAGGAGTTTGTTTTTTGAAAAATTTATAAAATAGACTACTAGCTAGACTAATACAGAATAAAACAGAAAAGATCTAAATAAACACAATTAGAAATAAGAAAGGGGATGTTACTACTGACCCCAGAAATACAAATAGTCATCGGAGACTACTGTGAACACCTTTATGCACACAAACTAGAAAACCTAGAAAAAATGGGTAAATTCCTGTACACGCACATCCTCCCAAGACTGAACCTGTAAGAAATCGAATCCCTGGAAGGCAACCTAGGTAATACCGTTCTGGACATAGGAATTGACGAAGATTTCATGACAAAGACCCCAAAAACAATTGCAACAAAAGCAAAAATTGACAAATTGAATCTAATTAAATGAAAGAGCTTACACAGCAAAATGAACTATCAACAGAGTGAACAGACCTACAGAATGGGAGAAAATATGTGCAAACTATGCACTTGACAAAGGTCTAATATCCAGCATCTATAAGGAACGTACATAATTTTACAAGGAAAAAAACATTAAAAAGTGGGCAGAGGACATGAACAGACACTTTTCAAAAGAAGACATACATGTGGCCAACAAGCACATGGAAAAAAGCTCAATATCACTGATCACTGGAGAAATGCAAATAAAAACCACAATGAGATACCATCTCACACCGGTCCAGATGGCTATTATTAAAATGTCAAAAAAACAACAGATGCTGGTAAAGTTGCAGAGAAAAGGGAATGCTTATACACTGTTGGTGGGCATGTAAGTTAGTTCAACCATTGTGGAAAGCACTGTGGTGATTCCTCCAAGAGTTAAAACAGAACTACCATTCAATCCAAAAATCCCATTACTGGGTATATATCCAAAAAATATATAAATCATTCTATCATAAAGGCACAAGCATGCTGCATATGTTCACTGCAGCACTATTCACAATAGCAAAGACATGGAATCAACTTATATGCCCATTGATGGTATACTGAATAAAGAAACTGTTGTACATATATACCATCTAATATTGTGCAGCCATAAAAAGAATGGGATCATGTCCTTTGCAGGAACATGGATGGAGCTGGAGGTCATTATTCTTAGCAAACTAACATAGAAATAGAAAACCAAATACCACATATTCTTACTTATAAGTGGGAGCTAAATGACAGAAACACATGGACACAAAGAGGGTAACAACAGACACTGGGACCTACCTCCACTGGGTTGAAGTTGGGAGGAGGAAAATAATCAGAAAAAAATAACTATCATGTACTAGGCTTAGTACCTGGATGATGAAATAATCTTTACAATAAACTCCCAGGACATGAGTTTACCTATATAACAAACTTGCACATGTATCCCAAAATCTAAAATAAAAGTATTTTAAAAATAAATAAATATATTTGCTCATTTGATCACCATCACTTTACAGATGGGAAAACTGGGCCCAAAGGAGTGGATTTATCAAGCAGCCAATGTGAGCTTTGGAATGCCAATTTACCAGTGTTTGGCATGCTGGCCAAATGGTCTATCAAAATGGATAGAAAAGAGATTCCAAATGAGTCTATGAAAGGCTGTGATTACAAAAGGATCATTTATACCAGCCTTTACGTGCTCTGCCTGGCTCCAGTCTAGCAGTAGGGCAATGCCAGTGTATTAATTTGGAACATACTGCAGAATGCACACCTTGATTATCACACGCATCTTAAGTTAGTCTTGTAAAGTAGTTTACAAAACCCTTGCTGTTTTCCAAGCTCATCTCGGATTGCCACATTTACCTGTCCTTTCCTTGAAGATTTGTGTGCCTGCTCAAGGTCCTCACCTTTGCTATCTTCCTTTCCTTCTGATTCCTCACAAGTTATTAGGGTGGCATCAGTGTCCTCAGAGTTCACAACACAGCTTTCCTTGAAACAAATCAGAAGGAGATGATGGATTGTGGAAAATATTCCTAGGCCTACTATTTAAACCAAAGGCATAAACTTGTGGCCCATGGTCTAAACTCAGCCTTCAGGAATATTTTTTATACTTTGTTTAAAAAGATTTAAATTAGTATCTACTGTTTTAAAATTGGAAATACCTCATAAGAATCAAGATTTCTGGCTTACCTCGGAGGATCAAATATAACCCCAATGAAACCATATGTCTGTGGCTACCACTTTTAGAAGGCTGTATATCTCTTTAACAAAGATGTGTGCTCTCTGGTACCCTTATTCCTACCACTCCCTTCCTGTCTTATAGCCTATATGTTTTCTTCAGTAATGTTACCTCTTTACATCCCAAGCCTTAGGATTTTCAAATGTTGGCATAAAGCCTAATTTCTCAACCTGATCACCCATTCCATAGACCCCTACACTCTAGGTTTAAGAATGCTTCTGTCTAGTCTCCAATCACTCTAGAAGACATGATACAAATGAAGTAAGAAAAAAGGAACTAGCCAAGAAATGGGGCAGTGATAGAACACTGAAAGATCAAGAGAGAAAATAAGGTTTAAACTTAAAGAAAAAAAGCTGCAAGGAAACACTATAGTGTGACAGTTAAATCACAGACTTTGAAATCAGGCTGTGTCACTGGGTGCTATTGTACTTCCCTGGGCCTGAGTAGCCTGAACTGAAAAAAATATGATGCAAATACTACCTCACTTTTGGAGCTGGGGTATAAGGATGAGAATAAGTGCTTAGCATTGTGGCCCATGCATGGATGGCTCAATCAATCAAAACTCATACATATAAGTAACATGAAAGTGACTGGGAAATACTCCCTGGAATTTCTTGAGGCTAATCACCCTTGTTCCTATAAAACAAGGAATAAAAATTTTATAAACATTATTTGCTCAGTGTGGGAATATCTCAGAAGGACCAAGGAATAAAAGTTAAGTAAAGATTCACAAGATAATGTGTAAACTGGAAGATGCTACAGGTGGAAAAGTAAGATGCTCAAGGTCTGATCCATATTGTTAGGAAAGGCTTAGCAAAAGCAATAATTACTTTGGTTCATTATGAGGTAGAAATAAAATTTACTTGCTACCGCTGGGTTTCTATCTAAGGTTAGTTGGATATGAATAAATTGCATCCTGTGATAGATTTGAAGAGTTTATATTCATATTCATGGTTTTGCCCTTACAATACACTTGTGGGGAGAAAGAGAAGGGAACAGAAGCCAAATCAGAGCAAAATCAGCTTCCATCTCTGAATACTGCCATCTGGTGAGAAATTGAGCTTCTTAAGGAATTTAGTATGGGGTGAGCGGATTGTAATGGCTATTCAGAAAGATTTGGCCTGCTTCTTAAAACTCTAAATTGCTTTTTATTAAAATAACTCTTTTGATCTTGAATGATCATGATATCCTCCAAGAATACTTTTCTGGGCGATGTTGGAGGATATAATGGACAACATGTAGACAATGATGTCATAAAAAGGATACTTCCTTCTAGAAACACACACCTATGAGCAGAGAAGTCTTCCATAGAAAACACCCTTCCTATAAGGTCCCTCACCTAACTTACCTTCACTTGAAAAGACTCCTAGGATTAGTGCTCCCTAAAAAGGGAGAATCTGAGGATTAACTAAGGGTTGACCTACTTTAGTCAGTGGACTGAACCTTAAAATTGGAGGCAGGAAATGGGAGACAGAATCCCATATATAACCCCCACTTTCATTTCTAAGCCTTTACTTAAGCAGATACCTCTGTCTGAAATGAAATTCTCATCTTTTCTACCTAGCAAATTCTAGTAATCTTTTGAGACCTGGCTACCTAGCCAAGGCTTCTCAAATACCTCTGAAAAATTGAATCACTTTATCTTAGGTTCGCTCAGCAATTTTTAACAGTCTCTATTGGAAAGTGGATTAAATTACAGCTTCTTTATTAAACTATCTCTGTTTCCCTACTAGATGATAAAATTCCTACAGGATATACACCATACTTATTCATCTTTGCATTTCCAAGGCCTAGAATATAGCAGATGTTCAATAAATAGTGCCTTGAGCATTTCCCTTTAGAGACTTGGTCTCATTATGTGTGTGTGTGTGTATGTGTGTGTGTGTGCATATGCAGTTAGGAAGTCTACAGTTTCACAGATAAAACAGACATACTACTACTTCGAAGTGGTTCCTTCACTATATCAACTCCCTGAATGTCTTACTGGAGCATAACAGACAGCCACACAGATATTCCAGTCAGCATCCATACAAAATTATTCTAATACATAAGTGATAAAATTGTGGGCTGCCATGCTATGCTGCTTGTTTAAATATGTTCCTTCAAACAAACTACAAACCAAAATTAATTTTATTCATTCACTTATTTATTCAATCAACGTTTACTTATTGAACACCTAACAGACGTTAGACAATGTTCTAGATGTCAGAATGAAAAAGACAATCCTCTATAGTGATTTCCTTCAAGTAGGGGACACTATGAACTTACAAATAAAATAGAGAATTTCCTAGAGTAGTAAGTGCTATGTGATAGTTGAGCAGAGCCCTGAAGAAGAAGGAGACAAGTAAGCAAAGCTCTGGGGAAAGTTCATTGCATTCCCAGAGGAAACGCCAGACAAGGGCTCTGGAAGAGGGTAAGTGTGGTGTGTGGACCAAAAGGCCAGCATTATAAATAAGGGGCAGAGGGGTAAGAGGTCCTACGAGAGTCAGGCAGGGACATCTGCATCAGGACTGTGGGCTGGTGAAAGGCATGTATTTTATCTAAGTGTTAATGGAGCAATTTAAGCAGAGAGTGGCATGGTTTGATGAATAGTTGTATAAGCTGTGCTGCTTCATGGAGAAAGACTGTATTGGATATTCAAGAGTAGATGCACAGAAACCCCTGAGGAGGCTATTACAGTAATCCATTTGGGTATGACATGTTATTGCTGGTTAGTGTGCTTTGTGGAATCCAGATAGAACTCGTGTCAATTATAAGGAAATTACACAGTTCTCATCAACATTGTCTTCAAAAGCAGAAAGCAAGCTGTTGCCACTAGAAGTTTCACCCAACTCACTTCTCTCCTCCATCCCTTCTATAAATAGGAACATGGTTTAAACACCTTGAATGAGCAGAATGATTGTTTTTAGGTCATTTTGGATTTTGTTCTTAACTGAAAATTTGGAAGCAAATAAATGTTGTTGCCAAAGCATATGATTAAAATGGGAATATTTCTGAGCAGTCTTTTGTAACACATCAGCTTTAATTCAAAGTCATGTTTGGATTGTCAAAGCAATGTGCTCATTTCTTATTTTATGCATGAAGGATCCAACAACTGAAACGGAAGTGGAGAGTCCATTTACTTTAAAATCTAGAAAGACAACAACCTTTGTGAGATCCACTGAGCATCACAAAGCTATTGACTACTCGAGATGAGATTTAAAACCAAATGCAGTTCCAGAGTCTAACAGCACAACATTTACACTATGTGGCCTTTCCAATTTGTAAAAGGACTTGATCATTATTCTAGTACAACCTCTTTATTTTATAGATGGGAAACTGAGGTCAAAGATGATAGATTCCTTGAAGAGAATCTACTGGATCTTTTGACTCCTTGTTGATTAATTTCAGTGAATATAGATCCTGTATACGGAAAAAAACCAGTACTTCCTTACCATGAAATATTTGCAAAGGAAAATAAAAAAGTAATTTGGGATACTTAACAAAATCTTTGCTCATCCCTCAAAACCTGTCTAGCAAAAGAGCTGATGAAATTGTCTTGTATATGTTTATTATCTGCAGACCTCTGAAAGTCAAGCCGTTCTTAGTGATTATAGAAGTAGTACCAACGGCAGTTGAAAGGGTTATAATGTGTTCAGCTGTTCTAGATGTCTTTTATGTATTATCTCATTTAATCGTCACCATTGCCCTATTAGGAAAGCATTTCTATTATCCCAGTTTTCCAGAAAAATAAACTGAAGCTCAGAGAAGTTAAGCAACTTGCCTGAAGTCAAAGAAAATGGTAGAGCCAGGGTTGAATCTCAGCAGTATGACTCTACAGCAGAGGTGAGCAAACTTCAGCATGTTGGCCAGATCCAGACCACTACCTATGTATGTCAATAAAGTTTTATCAGAACAAAGTGACACTCATTCCTTTCTCTACAGTTATTGCTGTTTTTGAGCTTCAATGACAGAGTTGGGTAATTACAACAGACACCTACCAGCCAAGAGGAAGTATTTGCTACATGGCCCTGTATGGGAAACTTTGCTGACCTACAGCTTGTACACTGAACATTCTTTAACAAATGTTTACTGAATGCTTACAATGTGGGAGCCACAGTTATGAGCATTCAGTAAACAGAAGAGGTAAAGTTCTCTGCCTTTCTGAAGCAATACACTAAGACATGTTGCTTCCTGATTAGGACTGGTTACAAAATTGGTGGGACTCAGTGCAAAGTGAAAATGGGGGCTGTTTGTTTGAAAAAAATATTGATACTTTCAAGGTGGCAAGAGCAGAGCCTAAACTAAGCACAGGGCCTTTTTAAAGCACAGGGCCTGTTTAACTGGACAGGCTGCAAACCCATGAAACTTGCTCTGCTTCTGATATGATCTTGCTGAAGTTGGCTGTGAAACAATAGTGCCCAAGAAAGCCTGAAATGGTAATCCTGATATATAAAGAAGATACCCTACCTCTCCTTGTACTTCTAGTCCTGGGTGACCTCCAGGGTTGGAGGGGGAAGGCTGTGAAGCCATCCACCTGGAATACATCCCACAGGGACTCACAATACTCAATACTCAAAGCTGTGCTCCTTACACTTGGCAGCACTAACTCTCCTGTCAAGGCTTCAGGAAAGGGGATGTCTCATCAATTGACTCTGAAATGATGGGCAAAATCCATGCATATATGCATAAGAGATCATTCAGAACAGTTTAAAAGCCCCACCTCCGCATTCTACATGCTTGCATCAGAAGACTTCCTACGCCATACTCTAGCACTGTGAGCTTGGGAAAGCTCTTAAATTTCTCTGTGCCTCAGTTTCCTGAGCTGTAAAGTGGGAAAAGAAATAGTACCTACCTCATAAGGATGCTGTGAGAATTTAGTGATTTTTATTTTTATTTATTATTTTTTTTTTGAGACGGAGTTTCACTCTTGTTGCCCAGGCTGGAGTGCAATGGCATGATCTTGGCTCACTACAACCTCCGCCTCCTGGGTTCAAGCAATTCTCCTGCCTCAGCCGCCCCAGTAGCTGGGATTACAGGAGCCCACCACCACGCCCAGCTAATTTTTTTCGTATTTTTAGTAGAGATGGGGTTTCACCATATTGGCCAGGCTGGTCTCAAACTCCTGACCTCAGATGATCTGCCCACCTCGGCCTCCCAAAGTACTGGGATTACAGGCGAGAATTAAGTGAATTTAAATGTGTAAAATGCTTAGAATAATGTCTGGAAAATGTTAAAGGCATACATTGGAATATTATCATTGTTAGTATTTTTATTATGTGGAGAGGGTATAAGGAAGAGATGGTAAACTACTGAAAACAATGTAAGTTGACAAGGGGTTGATGTAAATGAACGAAGTTGGTATTTTAAAATAGAGAGTGCTGGGGAGCATGTGAACTGAGGAGTGCATGGTGTATCCATACAGCTATCTACCCCTCAACTTTAGCTCCTTGCTGCCATGTCCACCATTATTCCTGTGAAATCAACTCTCTTCCGTTTTTTGTTTGTTTGTTTGTTTAATTAGAGTCAGAAATTGGCCAGGGGCAGTGGCTCATGTCTGTAATCCCAGCACTTTGGGAGGCTGAGGCAGGTGAATCACAAGGTCAAGAGATTAAGACCATACTGAACTACATGGTGAAACCCTATCTCTACTAAAAATACAAAAAAAAATTGCTGGGCATGGTGGCGGTCACCTATAGTCGCAGCTACTCCGGAGGCTGAGGCAGGAGAAACAGTTGAATCTGGGAGACAGAGGTTGCTGTGAGCCAAGATCATGCCACTGCATTCCAGCCAGAGTGAAACTCCATCTCACGAAAAGAAAAGAAAAGAAGAAAAAAGAAAAGAAAAGAAAAGAAAAGGGAGGGGAAGGGAGGGGAGGGGAGGGAAGGAGAGGAAAAGAGAAAAGGAAAACCAGAAATCTAGATTTTGGTAGGAAATCTCCCAAGTTTTCTATGTCGACAACTAATTCAAACTTTCTTTAAATATTCTGTCTGGAAAACCAAACACCACATGTTCTCACTCATAGGTGGGAAATGAACAATGAGAACACTTGGACACAGGGTGGGGAACAACACACCAGGGCCTGTTATGGGTGGGGTGAGGGGGGAGGGGGGAGGGGGGAGGGGTGGCATTAGGAGATATACCTAATGTAAATGACGAGTTAATGGATGCAGCAAAACAACATGGCACACATATATGTATGTAATATACCTGCACGTTGTGTATATATACCCTAGAACATAAAGTATTGGAAAAAAAAAAAAAGTCCTGGCCTAGTGGCTCACGCCTGTAATCCCTGCACTTTGGGAGGTCCAGGTGGGTGGATCACGAGGTCAGGAGATCGAGACCATACTGGCTGAAACGCCGTCTCTACTAAAAATACAAAATTAGCCCAGAGTGGTGGTGGGCACCTGAAGTCCCAGCTACTCGGGAGGCTGAGGTGGGAGAATGGCGTGAACTCGGGAGGTGGAGCTTGCAGTGAGCTGAGATAGTGCCACTGCACTCTAGCCTGGGTGACAGAGTGTGACTCTGTCTCAAAAATAAAATAAAATAAAATAAAAATAAAATAAAATAAAATAAAATAAAAAACAAATACATAAAAATATAAAATGCAAAAACAACATAAAAAAATAAATATTCTGTCTGGTCAAACAATCCCTAACTAAATCCTCCAATCAAGCATATTATAAGCTTTGCTCTGTGGCACCCATCAGATTCTCAAAGGACCATGAGCATCAGAAAAGAGTGAAAACTTCCACTGCAGAGAATCAATAGGCCATCAACATCCCCAGACCATGTGCAGACCATTCTATTTTGGATGGTTTTCTAAGAAGTTTTGGGGCTCTGCATCTGGAAGGACTTGAGGGCTATAGGGGGAACAGGCAGACAGGGAAATAAAACTTGTCCTCCTCAAGGCAAACTCTTAATTCCCCATATCAGAGCCTTTTCCGACCACCTTACAGCGCAATGAGCTTAGAATTAAAGCACTTGCCTCTCAGTAACAAATTCTATTCTCTCTGTCTGCCTTTCTATTGGGATCTTCTCCTCCTTCTTTCACTATCAAAAACTACCCCAGGAAAGAGTTATAATTTAATGTGAATGTAAGTTGGATATATTCTACTTCAGGAGGATTTTTTGTTTAATGGGGGAAGGTGGGTGAGGGAGACAGAGAATGGATTCCCTGTGTCCCAATCCCCACTTTAAATATTACTTCTAATAATTGGAAAAAAGGCTTTGTTTTCTGGCTAATGGAGTTGACTTACCCATTTCTGGCCTGATTTCCAGTAACAAAAATGAAATAGTAATAACTATCTTTGATAATTTGCTCTCAACATCAGATTATACTTATGATTTTTAATTCATACAAGAGATTTACATACCTTAAATCCCAGTTGCCATAGAACATTTTGGGGGAGTCACTATTTCTGCAGGATCTGTCACAGGGTTGGGCACACAGATTGACTTCACAGAGTGGACTGAATGTCTTGGAACTGAACCGACTGGTAGCTAATGTGCTTTGGGTGTTTTTGCACTGCCACCATCTGAACCAAATAGTCAGTGGTCTATGACAGATCTGTCTCACAAGCATCGCAGTAAAAATACAAGGATCATAATAGCCCAACATAGTACTTTAATGTAATGGTCTACTATCTATTCTATTATAGTGATATCATAGAACTAATTCAAATGATTCATGCATATGAAATTTGAATGGCATTTTGTATTTTTATGTATATTTTCATTATATTCCAATACTACTTATTGTGAAAAAAAGAACAATACCTTCACAGTGATACTGAAACTATGAAACCTAAAATAATTTAAGGTTAGTCACTTAGGAGAATAACTTAATCATCTTCACTCTTAGCCCATTACTTTTTTTTTTTTTTTTTTTTTTAAGTAACCGAACCACTTCCCGTTGCCCTGCATTGAAAGCATTAAAATTCTTTCTGGTTATTCACACTTTTAAGAGCCTCTTGTTGAACTGCATGAACCCTAGCTACATCCCCTTTGGTGCTCATTAGTGAATACCTAATCATGTAATATTCATTCACCTTGTATCTCCCAATTGCCCACAGAATAATAGTCCAATGCCTTACTAAGTCTTAGAAGACACTTCACAATCTAACCAAGTCAACCCCTCCACTGTTAGAATCTTCCACCTTTCACTCTGTACCTCCATTCTAGTCATATTGATCTTTTCTCCATCCTTCCTTTCCTTAAGCTTTCCTAATTGGTTTCTCTAGCTAATAATCAAGTACCTTATCCAATGCACTCATAGGTGAACAAGATCTACTCTCAACTTTTCAAGTACTTACCATGCAAAGGCTTTAAAAATTCTCACCAGTTGGCCATTAAAATATATATATATATAATCTGATTAAACTAAAGAGCTTCTGCACAGCAAAAGAAACTACCGTCAGAGTAAACAGGCAACCTACAGAATGGGAGAAAATTTTTGCAGTCTACTCATCTGATGAAGGGCTAATATCCAGAACTTACAAAGAACTCAAACAAATTTACAAGAAAAAAACAACCCCATCAAAAAGTGGGCAAAGGATATGAACAGTCACTTCTCAAAAGAAGACATTTATGTAGCCAACAGACACATGAAAAAATGCTCATCATCACTGGCCATCAGAGAAATGCAAATCAAAACCACAATGAGATACCATCTCATACCAGTCAGAACAGCAATCATTAAAAAGTCAGGAAACAAGAGGTGCTGGAGAGGATGTGGAGAAATAGGAATACTTTTACACTGTTGGTGGCACTGTAAACTTGTTCAACCATTGTGGAAGACAGTGTGGTGATTCCTCAAGGATCTAGAACTAGAAATACCATTTGACCCAGCCATCCCATTACTGGGGATATACCCAAAGGATTCTAAATCATGCTGCTATAAAGACACATGCACACGTATGTTTATTGTGGCACTATTCACAATAGCAAAGACTTGGAACCAACCCAAATGTCCATCAATGACAGACTGGATTAAGAAAATGTGGCACATATACACCATGGAATACTATGCAGCCATAAAAAAGGATGAGTTCGTGTCCTTTGTAAGGACATGGATACAGCTGGAAACCATCATTCTCAGCAAACTATCGCAAGAACAGAAAAACAAACACCACATGTTCTCACTCATAAGTGCGAATTGAACAATGAGATCACTTGGACACAGGAAGGGGAACATCACACACCGGGGCCTGTTGTGGGGTGGGGGGAGGGGGAAGGGATAGCATTAGGGGATATACCTAATGTAAATGATGAGTTAATGGGTGCAGCACACCAACATGGCACATGTATACATATGCAACAAACCTGCACGTTGTGCACATGTACCCTAGAACACAAAGTATTATAAAAAAGAAAAATATATATAATTTGGCTGGATGCAGTGGCTCATGCCTGTAATTCCAGCACTTTGAGAGGCTGAGGTGGGTGGATCACTTGAGGTTAGGAGTTTGAGACCAGCCTGGCCAACATGGCAAAGTCCCGTCTCTACTAAAAATACAAAAATTAGCTAGGTGTGGTGGTGGGCACCTGTAGTCCCAGCTACTTAGGAAGAAGCTGAGGAAGGAAAATCGCTTTAACCCAGGAGGTGGAGGTTACAGTGAGCCGAGATCATGCCACTGTACTCCAGCCTAAATGACAGAGTGAGATTCTTCTAGACTCTTCTCAATAAATAAATAAATAAAAATAAAAATATATATGTGTATATACACACACATATATAATAGCAATAAATGTTTAGTTTGTACATGAGTGCTTATTTATCAACACAAATTATTTCTACAGTTAAATAATATTATAAAATATACTCACACTTTAAACTACTTTCACATACTTCCAGCCAAAATTGAAGAGAACAATTATAACCTCTGGCTTCCAATAATGATTATTACTAATAAGGATATAGTAATAATCCTTATAGATATAGATAAGGAATGATGTAATCCTTTCAAGGAAATTGCATACAGGACAAGAAATCTTCTGAGGCATTTTGTTTTATTTTTTATTTCTGGATTTTTGCAGCTCTGATCATTTAGGGATATATGGTTTCAAATATGTTGTTCTGCCAATATCCACTCTTCTCTTTCTCAGCAGAATATTTAGATAAGCACCTGGCCAAAATAATAAAGCCTACATTTCCTAGCCTCACATGAGGGGTGGGGACCATGTGACTAACTTCTAGCCAAGAGATGGAGAATAAGGATGCCCATGTCCTCTGACCATGTCCTTGAAAGGAAAGTATATTCTCCTCCCTTCTCATTTTGTCTTTTCTTGTTTGAATGCAGACCTGATAACACCTGGTACCAATCTCAAGGGAACACCCTTGAGATTGCAGAGCAGATAGCGTTAATGCAGGCCCCTGATGATTTGCAGGCAGAGCCACTCAGACAAGACAGATAAGCCAGTTTATTAAGCTATTTATGGTCTCTCTCACATGCAGCTATATCTATATTGTAACAAATACAGATGGCTAATTTCTTGTTAATTTCCACAGGTTTTTTTCATGTGGTAAATTCAGGAAGCAACTTCATTCTGATGTGATGATTTGTCTGCTTCAATACATTTCATTTTGCTGATTCAGTCATTTGTTTAGTCATGCTCTTTTTACTTCTACATCCAATTTTGTTTCCCTTATCAGAGACAGTTTCTGTCATTAAACTATATGAATTTTCAAAAAAATCATATACCACTATAGCTTTTAATATAAGCATTCAAAATATTTCCTACCCACATTTCCATGTTGTCTCTAAGTTTGTGGCTGATAACACAAAGAATTATTCTGTCCAAAGTAACACTGAGAAATCTTCAACTCTTCCTTCTTATTTACTTTCAACAAGAAATGGTGAAGAAATTATAAAGGCCAAAGAAAGCACAATAAAAAATGCAAAGAAATTTGCAGATGGTACACTAGCATTTACGTATATACTCTAGGGTGCTTTTGGCTTTATTTTCAATAGCTAAGTAAACTACTTGGAATATAAGTAAATTGTGAAAGGTAATCCCTGAAGAGGTATAATTAATCTTTTGGGGGAGGTCACAAAACCTCTTTGACATTCTCAAGAAAGCCATGGAAGTTTTATCCCAAACAATTAGCATATAAATATACATATACATTTAACATATAATTCAACAAGGTCACTTCACAGAGACTTCTAGAGGATTATATGTGAATTTCAGGGTAAAAACCTCGAGTTAATGTAAATATCTATATCCATGTTCATATCTATGGCTATCTACTGATCTATATTTTCTCCTGGATTTTAAATATGTTTATTCTTTAACAAACTATTCTGTTCTCTAACTGATCTCAGTATGAGTGATGATAAAAGTGATAACAAGAACAATCACAGGAGCAGCTACCTGTACTGATGACCTACTATTGCCCCGGTACCACATGCTTATTGTCTCAGTTAGTCTTCTAAATAAGTCTCTTATATAGGTGATTTGCAAGTGGCATATCTGAAGCATAGAGAGTTTGTATCCCCATAGAAAGTAACAGGGCCATTATGTGGCAATAATATTTTAAAATATGGAGCCAGAACTCAAAACCACATTATTATGCTGGAAAGAAATGAATCCTTACAATCTAATTTCAATCCCAACACTCTTTTCTTTCAAATAAAAGAAAAATTTGCGTGTCATAAAATGCACACATTTTAAGTAAAATGTTCAATAAGCTTTGACAAATGTGAAATCACCAACATAATCAAAACAAAAAGCATTTCTGTCATCTAGAAGTTCCTTTCTTAGTTAACCCACCCCTTCCAAAGGCAAGTATTATTCTGATACTCATCATACATATTAGCTTTAGCTGCTCAAGAATGTCATAGAAATGAAATTATTAACTATGTTCTCTTTTGCATTTGGCTTCCTTTATCCGACATATGTTTAAGATTCATCTATACAGTTGTGTGCATTAGTAGTTCATTCCTTTCTACTGTTGGGTAGTATTCCCTTGTATGAACACAGCACAATCGTATTAGCCTTCCTCCTCTTAATAAACATTTGAGTCTCTTCTTAGTTTGCACTATAATAAATAGAGCTGCCATAAGCGTTGAGTACAAGTCTGTAAGTGGACATGCTTTCATTATTTTAAAATAAATACTAGCAGTATAATTTGCTGGGTTACCAACCAGATATATGATTAACTTTATAAAAACTATCAAACATATTTCTAAAATGGCTGCACAATTTACACTCTCACCAGTAAAGTGTAAGAGTTCTGATCTGTGAACAACAATACTATTCTTGGTTTCTCGTTATTGTTGCTTCTGTAGCTGTTGTCTGTAGTTGTAGTTTTAGCCATTCTAGTGAGCATAATGTGGTATCTCATTATCATTTTATTTGGCATTTTATCACTTTTTGAAATGCTTATTTACTTTTTGTATCTTTTCTTGTGTGAAGTGTTCACAAGGTCTTTGACCTTTCCTTACTGATTTGTGTTTGTATTTTTTATTTGTAGGTATTTTAATATATAAAACATTATGGAGATGGGAATACATATTTTTTCCTCCTAATGTGTGGCTTGCCTTTCTGAAAAGCAGAACTTTTAGTTTTGGCAAAGTGTTTTCTTGTTTGTTTTGTTTTTTTTTTACTATTATTTTTCTTTCTTCTTTTTAAGAAAAAAAAAAAAAAAACTACAGGTGAGCCACCTGTAGTCCTAATTGTTTTAAATATTTTGCCCAACAAATTGTTTTAAATATTTTGTAGAGATGGAGGTCTCACACTTTTGCCCAAGCTGGTCTCAAACTCCTGAGCTCAAGCAATCTTTGTGCCTCGGCCTCTCAAGGTGCTGGGATCACAGGCGTGAACTATGGCGTCTAGCCTACCAATTTTTTCATTTGTACTTTGTGCTATTTGTGTCTTGAAAATTTTTTGCTTATCCAAAGTCATGAATATATACTGTTATGTGTTTTTTTTCCTAAAACTTCATAGGTTGAACTCAAATTTAAATTATGACTCTGGTTAATATGTACAGAGGTAAGGTTTAAGATTTATTTTTTTAAATATGTAGTATACCATTGTTCAAGCAATATAGATTGAAAAGATTTTTCTAACCCTATTGGATTATCTTGGTGCCTTTGCAGCAAATCAGTTGATATATATTGGTCTATTTCTGAATTCTACCATGGTGCATTGATCTTTTTTTCATCCTTACGCCAATGTAATACTCTTTTGATTACTATAGATTTATGTTAAGTTTTGAAATCTATTACTGTAAATCCTACAATAATGTTTGTCCTTTTCAATACTGTTTTGGCTGGTGGCTGTTATAGCTCATTTCCATTTCCATATACATTTCAGAATCAGCTTTACAATCTTTACAAAGAAAATTCTGATGGAAGTTTGGAGATTTCATTAAATCTACAGATTAATTGGGAGAGAACTGGCATAGCAATGCCTACTAGAGAGACTTCTTAGGTCTATTCATGTCTCGCTCAGACACACAAGGCCCATATGGATGACACCCAGTGCCAGTCTATTTAGAAGGATTTAGATCCAGGCAAGAACTTGGCAACAGGGTAGAATCAGGTGTTTCTGCTCAAAGTAGTACTTACATACATCTGAGAACCATCCAGGAATTTTCATCTTTGATCTACCAAGTGATGACAACTGAGGTGAAAAAGGACAAGATCACCACTGTGAATATGAGGTCTACCCTCTTTAGAAGCCCTATGCACACAGAAGCCAATCTCTCTTGTAAAAACTTCACAGACAAAGTTTCCAGGGCTCCTGTAAAAGATGTGCCAATGTACAGAATTCATTCACTAAGGAAAGTCTAAATTTAAGACTCCCCACCAGGCACTTATAGTACTTCCTAAGTAGATGCAATAGGTTAATCTGGAGCCACATTTGCCATATAGCTGATGTTTTATCTGTCTTTACATTTCCAGGGGAAAAGACTTAGAAAAGGATTATAAAAATGTAGTAATTGTGATTTCTACCAAAGTTCCATTGTAATAAGATACCATACTCTGTGTTTAGATGAAGTTCAGCTTCTCATGTCAAAGAAAAAAAATTTCGTTAAAGATGCAAAGAAAAATTAGTAATATTATGCTTTTCAAACTATGAATGTATTCTATTTCTTCAGTTATTTACATTATTTTAAATTCCTCTAATTAATGTTTTGAAATGTTTAGGGTAATAAGTTCATATTTTGCTCATTTATTACTAAATGATTTACTAATTTGATGCTATTTCAAATGGCATATAAAAAATCCTACAAATGAACAATTTCTTCATATAAGCCCCAAAATGCATTACTATTATTTATGCAGTCAGTTGTAATTTAAATAATATACGAATAGAAAAAAATAGACAAGGATTTCTATTTGACCGTATACTTACATTTCTAAACTCCATTCCTTTTCATGGATCCAAGTCATCATTAGGCACCATTCCCCTTATGTTTATCAAATTCCATTTGTCATTTTTTAGTGTAGGTTTGTTGAGATTAATTCTTCCAACTTTCATATTTGACAGTGTCTTCATTTCAACTTTATTTTTGAAGGATATTCTCTGTGGATATAGTACTCTAGATCGATGATTTTACTTTTACTTTCTGTTTCCTTCCCTTTTTTCTCCATAATTTGCCATTTTAAGGATGTATCTTTATCTTATGGCTTTGTTTCTCATATGAAGTCCAGCATTGCTTCTTGTCGTCAACTCTTTTTCATTTTTCTGTCTCTTTTCTTGCCTACCTTCAGTAAGTCTCATTTTCATAGCTTTCCCCTAGTTTGACCATGATGTCCCTAGATATGATTTTATTATTATTATCCTGCCTGAGATTTGTTTGGCTTCTTTGATCTACAAGTTCTTGTTTTTTGTCATTTTAAAACATTTTGTCATTATTTATTTTAATAGATTTTCTGTCCCTTTTATCTTTCCTACCCTTTAGGGAGTCTAGGTATGTCATGCTACTTGATATTATCTCACAGGTTATTTGTTTTTTTAAAATTTTTCAATCAATTTGGGTTTCAGTTGAGATTTCTGTTTACCCTTCCTCAAACTCACTGATCAAAAGATGTTATATCCAGTATGCCATTAATGGAATCCAATAAATTTATGATATTAAATACTACATGTTTTAGGTCTACATTTACGTTTAGTCATTTTAAGTTGCTTTTTACATACCTACTGAAATTTGTACCCCTTAATTCATTGTATACTTTCTTTCCCTGTAAGTTCTTAAACATAGTTATTATGATTATGTTTAAGTCATTTAAAGCTCATTCTAACATGTGCAGTATGTCTCGGTTTGCTTCTATTGACTGTTCCTTCATTTGTTTTCGAGTAGAATTTTTCTCACTTCTAATGATGGATATTTTTTGATTATCTACTGGAAATTATGAATAATATGTTGTCAAAGCCAGCAAATCATTTGTATTTTTTTGAAGACTATTGTTTTGTTCCAGCAGTGGTGAAATAATTAACAGATCATCTTAATCTTGTGGGAGCTTGGTTCAGAGTTCATTTTACCCTTATTTCTGGGCATATTAGTTCTAAGGCATGATGTTACTTCTGGAGTTTAAGATAAGGTGTTTACCAAATCCTTCTAACTTGGTGGGATTTGAGCTCTAAGCCCTGTCTTCAAAAAAAAGTGGACAGTTTCTGAAATATCTGCTGAGACTTTGAAGCTTTTCAGCTGTTGTTTTCTATTGAACATTTTAGGATCTTGTCTCAAACATTACATTTTAGTGATCAGCATGTAATTTAGAAAGATTTTTGTTGCTCCATGTTCTAATAATAATGTCATGAAGATGAGGTCACCACCAGTTGATTGGGTGAAGTATCAACAGTTTTATCAAGTAATTTGAGAAATGTTGACAGAGTTGTACATAGCTGTACAGTATGTCTGTGTTTTAAGATAAGTGTTATTACCCAGAAATCAAAAAGTTAAAAGTTCATAAAATAAGAAAGTTATTGTAAGCTAAGGTAAACTTATTAGTGAAGAAAACATAATTTTCATAAATTTAGTGTAGCCTAAGTATACAATATTTATAAAGTCTACAGTTGTGTACAGTAACATCCTAAGCCTTCACATTCACTCACCACTCACTGACTCACCCAGAGCAACTTCCAATCCTGAAACTCCATGTATGGTAAGTGCCCCATACAGGTGTACTGTTATTTTTTATGTTATATTTTCGCTGTAACTTTCCCATGTTTACTTTTGTTTAAATACAAACATGCTTAACATTGAATTACAATTGCCTACAGTATTCAGTACAATAACATGCAACAGAGGTTTGTAGCCTAGGAGCAGTGGAATGGGCTATACCATATAGCCTATAGTAGGCATGTCATCTAGGGGTATGTAAGCATACAGTATGATGTTCACACAATGATGACATTGTCTAATGATGTGTCTCTTAGAACGAATGTATTCCTGTCACGAAGTGATATATGAGTGTTATTTGGGCTTACACTGACACAAAGGTAGAGCACATGACCTTAATCTAAGGCAATGAACTACATTCTCCTGAGAATAGTGATTGGTTTAGAATGGGTTCATGTCCCATTCAGAATCAATGAGATGTCAGAAGAATTTTTATAGAAACTCTAGGAAAGTTTTATAAAAACTCTCTCATTACTGTAGGATTTTAACCCAGAAGGCTGAACAGTCTGGAACTGCTGAAACCATTTTGCCAGCAGGAGATCGTCATCTTCCTGAGAATGAAGCCAACATATGTGAGAGATGAGAACCAATTTGAGCTAGGAAATAAAGTTCAAGGTGAAGTTTGATCCACTGAATGAAGCCTCAACCCTACCTATATCGTATAAGGCAATAAATACTGTTTTACCTTAAGCCAGTAGAGACTGGGCTACTGGTAGCTCTGCCACCAGTTGAATTTAGGTCAGAGCTTCGCAAATGGCATATTATAGAATGTACTATAAATGAGTTAAAATGTGTGCTTAAATCTTAATTTTTTTAGCGTGTAGAAGGGCTAGGAAAAGGTCTACAGCCACTGGAGCCCTTGGGCTGTTCAGCTGTAGCCACTAACAACCTCAAAATGTTATCCCAGTGTGTCTTAGAATGATCATCACCTTCTATCTTTGCCATGACATGAAAACATTTGGAAAGCATTGCCTTCAGCACACCACTTAATATTTCTGGACTTCGTTTTTATCATTTGAAAAATGAGAAAGCTATAATAGGTTACCTTTAAGGGATTTTTAATCTACACTATTTTATGGCTCCACATTGTCAATTTTGGCTTCAGAATTACAATAACAAAGTTCAAAATCATACTGTTCAGCCAGGAGGGGAAACGGGCTGTGTCAATGCTGAAAGAAACAAATGGAAAGGCATAATTAACAAATGGAGAGACACTTAACACACAGCCCTGGAATAGATCAGAGGCACTGGAGATTGTTTTGCATAAAAATAATCTTAAAATGGACTATGTCTCTTCATCTGAAATCTGTGTGGTCTGTGGAAGCACAAAACTTTAAGAAAATCTTACACTCAAAACTCCACACATGCCACAATTGATAGAGAGATTGAGCCTAAACGCCCTAACAATATTACAATCTCCATCACTTGACTGATATCCATCAATTTCAACAATTGTATTCATATGTGCAACATAATTGTCCAAAGTTAAAAAGACAATGCTGTTCAGTCTATTGCATAAGACAAAGCATAGTTTGAATGTGGGCAGGCCATATTTTTCAAAGCAAGATGCGCTACACTGCAAGAGATCTTGCACAACCTCTAGTCCAACTCTGCCAATTTAAAGATGAGAAAGACCATTCCAAATATGATCATTTTCTGATGAACCAAATGGGCTATTTTGCTACATTACACTCAACCACAATCATCTAATTTAAGGTACATACCCTATAAAAGATCTCATATTATGAATCCATCGGCTCCCTGGGAAGTAAACAGCATGTGCTATTTCCCTGGACCATTTAACTCTAGCCAGTCACAGAATCATTATTTAAGTTGACATCTTTGTTTAATCTTGTCCTGATGCCTAGATCTATCCTGCAGGGAATCAGATAAAAAGATCTGGCACAAAAAGGGGTTATAAGTTAACGCCTCAGTTGGTGGTAACAGTGACTGTTCAGTTTCCTCAGAGATAAAGATGTTGTTTCCATCCCATTTCATTGAAGCTATAAAAGAAGTTCTATAGGTAAAAACCAAGAATTTCAGCAGGGGATATTTAAAAAAACAGCTGTAGCTGTGGTCCCTCTCTGCCAGCTCTGCTGAGAAACTTGCTCCTGGGGCATGATAACAGAACTGGGACCCTTGAAAGCTGGCAGATCTCTGAAATGTTTGATCAACCAACACACACATCTGTGCATAAATAAAAACCTGGAGATGTGCCCTGGAAAGTTGGTTGGAGAAATCATGGGACTTTGCTGGCAAACCTGAAGTATGCACCAGCTTCCTAATTCTCCCATTTTTTATGCTGATAGAATATTGGAACGGCTTTGGAAATCAATGGTCAGCCTCTCTTCTGTTCACTTCTGTACTCATTAGCCCACCCAAGCGGGTAGCCTAGCATTTAGCAGAGTATCTAGCATAGGGTCATATCTGATATTTCTTGATTTAATTTATTTAATACAGAAGTAAATCATCTTTGTTTAAATTAGACTTTTCCTGGTGTGACCTCAGATTGATGAGATGGTCTTAATTATGTTATATATTTTCAATTCCTAATTTAAACTTTAAAAAAGTAAGTTCTAAGGATAAAAAATAATGCTAATGATGACTATTATATTAATACGTATAAAACATTCAAAGCAGTGTATGGCATGTACATAGCATGAACTATGATGATGATGATGAAGACGCAGATAGTGACTACTACCACTACTACTATACAGACGTTTGTAGTCCATATAGACACCCTTACTAACATTCCATATAGAAATTTACATCAAATACTTTCGATCAAAGGAAGTTATGTTTGATCCATTGAATAAGGCTGCCTCAAATTGGAGGTCAAGCAAAGAGAGGTTAACTTTAAAATAAACTTTGGCTTAGTCATATTTTAATTAATTCAGCAACCATACACAGTCAATGCATGCCTTAGCAATGGAGTTATGTTCTGAGTGCTGCACCATGAGGTGATTTTGTCAAACATCATAGAGTACAGTTACACAATCCTAGATGGCATAGTCTATTATATACATAGGCTACATAGTATAGCCTATTACTCCAAGGCTACAAATCCATACAGCATGCTACTGTCTTGAATACTGTAGGCAATTAAAACACAGTGGTAGGTATTTGTGTATCTAAACATAGAAAATGTATAGTAAAAATACAATATGATAATTTTATGGGACCACCATTGTATTTGAGGTCTGCAGATGACTGAAACATTGTTATGCTACACATGACTACATTTGTGCTTATTTATGTGCCAGGCACTATGCTAAAAACCATGCTACTTTCACGTGGGAGAGGGGGAGGGAAGGGATTGACAGTTAGGAGAGAGAGTGAAATCTTCCTGAAAAGCAATGGAAAAAAGAAACAGATTTTTAAATCCTACATCTGTATTAAAAGTGGGAGATGAATATTTCAGGTTTGAAGCCTGAGACACATGCCTCTTCCAACAAGTTAGATCTTTGATATATGCCAATATTCAACTGTATCTTCGTAGTTGTATAATTTCCTCATTCATATTTTAAATTACTCTAAACATGTTGCAAAAATAAAAACTATCTTAGAGGTCACAAACTGTAAGTCATTTGGTTAAAATTATGCCCAACAGACATATTTATGTCCAATACTACAAGTTTATTTGGTGTATTTTAAAATTAGGAGATTTCTGATTTAAAAAAAAAAAAACAATTCCATATATCTAGAGGATTTAAAATACTGCAACATGTGGCAATGTGGTGCCCTCATTCTTGCATGACCACAGTCAGCTGGAGGCTGGAGAGAAATAGCAGCTGCTTTCTTTAGGAAAAGTTTGACCTCTCCATGGTTTCAGGATCCCTCCTCTCACCCTATGAATGTGCATGCACTTAGTTCCTTTCACTTCCCAAATCACATGCTTAGCCCCTTGAGGCATTGGAATGCATGACTTCTGCCCTAAATCCATAGAGTTCTAATATATCCCTGCTTGATTAGGATGTGCTGCAGAGATGATGAAGCTTAAGTTCAGGGCCCCTCACTATCACAACTCCATGCAAGCCCTGTACTTAATTTTAAATTTTTATATTCTTATTTTTCAAGAGGCTTCACCACTGCACAGTATGTTTCAACCCCACACCACCTAGATAGGCCTCTGCTTTCTCCATCAGATTGCCAAACCAGAATGAAATTAAGCCACTGGAAAAAAAAAAACAAAAAACACCTCACATGCTAAAAGATTACTGGTACTCCTTACTCATGGCACATTTGATGGTATTCCACAGGGGGAAATGGATATCTGCTTTTGTTGGACATTATCTCTAGAAGGGCATAGAGAATTAATTGATAAAATGATAGAGTCCTTTTACTCTTAGGATGCTTTTTAAAATGCAGAGGAATGCTAGCAGCCAAAAGTAATTAAAAATATGATCAAAAGTTACAGCCAGACCACTTGGTACAGTGTGTGATTCTCTGATTTCAGGAGAAGGGCAGAACTAACTTGTGAAGAATCAAAGCCTTCATAGAAAAACTCTGATGCTGAAAGAAGGAGCACAAGGCTTTAACTCTTAATGCTTCTTGTTTGCAGACGTCTGCTTTCAGAAAACTGGTTAACCAAACAGAATGTTTGAGAGTCTTCAGAAAATTTTCCCAGATCAAAAATGTCCCCCTCTAGGCCTTCACTAGACTGGATGATGCCCACCCACATTGAGGAGAGCCATCTGCTTTACTGAGTCTACCAATCCAAATCCTAATCCCATCCGGAAACATTCACAGACGCACTGAGAAAAAATGTTCAGTCTGGGCACTCCATGGTCAGTCACACAAAACTAAGCCTCACAGCTGGATACGGTGCTATATACCCATTTTATGTTCATGGTCAGTCCATAAAGTAGGTAGGATTAGTCATATAGATGAGCAAACTATGATCCCAGAGCCTCCAGGATAGTGACTGATAAGGCCAGTTCGGTCTTTCCTCAAAGCCCACGGTGCTTTTACTACATCACATTTGGACTCTGCATTGGAAATGTGGATGTGAGACCGGGCTCAGTGGCTCATGTATACAAACCCAGCACTTTGGGAAGCCAAGATGAGTGAATCTCTGGAACCCAGCAGTTAGAGACCAGCCTGGGCAATACGGTAAAACACCATCTCTACCAAAAAATACAAAATTAAACTGCACATGGTGGCACATGCCTGTAGTCCCAGTTATCCAGGAGGCTGAGGCGGAAAGATCACTTGAGCCCACAGGGGTCAAGGCTGCAGGCTTCAGTGAGCCTGTGTTCTCCAGCTTGCGTTACAGAATGAGACCCTGTGTCAAGAAAAAAAAAAAGAAAGAAAAGGAAAGGATAATAAAAGAAAAAGAAAGGAAAAGGAAAAGAGAAAAAGAAAAAGTAAAGGAAAAGGAAGAGAAAAAAAGAAAAAGGAAAGGCAAGGAGAAGAGAGGGGAAGAGAAGAGAAAAAGTGAAGGGAAGAGGGGAGGGGGAGGAAAGGGGAGGGGAGGAGAGGGGAGGGGAAAGAGGGGAGAGGAGGGGAAAGAGGGGAGGGGAGGGGAAAGAAGGGGAAGGGAGGGGAGGGGAGAGGAGAGGAGAGGAGAGGAGAGGAGAGAAGAGAAAAAAAGAAAAGAAAAGAAAAAGTTAGATGTGTGTTGTGAAGGGTCAGGGAGAAGGGGAGTGTGAGCAATGCTGGCCAAAGTCCCACCTTACTTTTGAATATGTTAAATGCCTTTAGACAATTCCTTTAACAAATATTTATTGAGTTTCTTCTGTATACTAAGCCTGAGGACACAGCCTTGAAAGGAGAAAAGGTCCTCATCCTAAAGGAGTTTACATGTTAGTGGCAGAAGACAAAAAAAAAAAAAAAAAAAGGCTTATTAGAAAACATGAGAACTAATACAAAGAAAATAAAACAGGGGGAGTGGTGAAAAATATCTCTGTAGGCTCAATTTTAAAGAGAGAAACCTTCTCTGAAAAGGTAGATTCAGACTGGTCCTGAGTAACTGGAAGCATTAGCTCTGCAAGGATCTGGCATTAGAAAATGACATGCAGAGCAGAAGCAAATGTGATGAACCTAAAACAGAAATATTTGAGGAAAGCAATGAATCAGTGTGGCCTGGGCTTGTTGGACAGGGGAGGAAGAGGTGGAGTTGATGCTGGAGAGGACAACCAAGGAGTTTGGATAAGATATGAGCTGTAATGAGAAGTGCTATTTACAATGGTGGTCACATAATTTGAAAAGTACTGTTGCTGATATAATTTTGATTCAATACTATGGTGCATGCAATATATCCCTTAATGCTATGGGCTTTTCAGAGGTGAAGCAGGCTGGGCCTCTGGGTTGGGTGGGGACTTGGAGAACCTGTCTGTCTAGCTAAAGGACTGAACACACATCAATCAGCACTCTGTCTAGCTAAAGGTTTGTAAACGCACCAATCAGCACTGTAAAAATGGACCAATCAGCACTCTGTAAAATGGACCAATCAGTGCTCTGTAAAATGTAACAATCAGCAGGACGTGTGCAGAACCAAATAAGGGGTTAAAAGCTGGCCACCCAAGCCAGCAGCAGCAACCCACTCAGGTCCCCTTCCATGCTGTGGAAGCTTTGTTCTTTCGCTCTTCACAATAAATCTTGCTGCTGCTCACTCTTTGGGTCTGCACTACCTTAATGAGCTGTAACACTCACTGCGAGGGTCTGCAGTTTCATTCCTGAAGTAAGCGAGACCACAAACCCACCAGAAGGAAGAAACAACTCTGGACATACCACCTTCGAGAGCTGTAACACTCACTGCGAAGGTCTGCGGCTTCACTCCTGAAGTCAGCAAGACCCTGAACCCACCAGAAGGAAGAAACTCTGGACACATCTGAACATCAGAAGGGACAAACTTCAGACACACCATCTTTAAGAACTGTAACAGTCACCGCGAGGGTCTGTGGCTTCATGCTTGAAGTCAGCAAGACCAAGAACCCACTGGAAGGAACCAATTCCGGACACACTTTGATTATAAAGGGAAGACATGGGGTTTAGTGTTCTTTCTACCATCTGGGATAGGTCCAAATGCAAGGGATATAAAACATAATGATTATTCACTAGCTATTCTATAGGATTTCCAAGAACACCTAATAGAAAGACTGCTTAAAGTTGAGGGGCTTCTCAAGGCAACATCAGAAATTCAACATCAGAAAGGGTAGAGGTAAGAGAAACAGAAAAAGGGAAAGAACATAGACTTTTGACTTGTGCTCAAATTCTGGCACTGCCACAATGACTGACTGGCTCGCTGGCAGGCACCTCTTCTGAGCTTCAGTTTTCTTACCTGTGAATGGAGATAAGAAATTCCCCCTGAAATTCACTGAGGACAAAATGGGTTTACATACGTACAAGTACTGATGACAGGGTGGTACACACAGAAGTATTTAGTATTAATAATTTATTTCCTTTTTTCAATAACCACATCAGTATGCAGGATGACTGAGAAAGAATGAGTAAATAAAAGGAAGAATTCCTCCTATATCTGAGAGCTATTGCTGTATAACAAATGACTCCAAACTCGGTATACATTTATTGTTGCTCAGGAATCCATGGGTGGTTTTGCTGATCTGAACCAGGTTTGATCTGAACCAGGTTTTAGGGCTAAAGCATATGTCTGTGGTCAGCGGGCACAGAGGCTGGGGGCTGGGTGTTCTGGAAAAGGTATCACTCACATATCTTGTGATTGGATGGCTCTTGGCTGTGATGAGGGTATTAACCTGGCCCGGGATCACTTATTATCTACCTGCTAGCCTAAGCTTGTTGCTTTGGGCAGGATTCAAAGACAGAAAATAAAAGAGGGCAAGATCACTGGAGGGCTAGATTGGAAACTGGCCTGTTGTCTACTTCAACCACATTCTATTGGCCTAGTAAGTCACAAGGCCAGCCCACATTCGCAATGTGAAAAACTTCAGCTTTTGATGGGAGGGAAACTTCAGCTTTTGATGAAGGGAAAAACTTCAGCTTTTGATGGGAGGAGCTGTCAAGTCACATTGCATAAGGCATGGATATAGGAAGCCATGCAAAATTAGGACCATAACCAATCTGCTACTTCCCTTTTCTAAAAAATAGGAGAAAATGGGAACATTTTTTTCGGGTTTGTGGTAAACATAAAATAAGATAAAGCACTGAAAAGATTTAGAATATTGTTTGGCACACCTTAGGCACCAGGCAAATGTTATCGCCTGCTATGGTTTGAATGTATGTTTCTCTCTAACATTCATGTTGAAACTTAATCCTCAATGCAATAGTATTAATAGATGGGGTTTTGGGGAGATGATCAGGTCATGAGGCCTCTGTTTTATAAATGGTATTAGTGACCTTATAAAAGGACTTGAGGGAACCAATTAGTCCCCTTGCCCCTTCTACCATGTGAGGATGCAGCAAGAAGGCACCATCTTGGAAGCAGATAGCAACTCCCACCAGATGCAGAATCGATAAGCACCTTGATCTTGAACTTCCCAGCCTCCAGAACTGTGAGAAATAAATGCCTGATGTTCATAAATTACCTAGTCTAAGATATTTTGTTATAGCAGCAGACACAAACCAAGAGAGTACCTTTGCTGTATTGATCTACTGTACGTACTATCATTTAACCAAACATTTTCTTCAAAGCTTGTTTTATTTCTCTCACAAGAAAAGTGAAAAACAGATAGACTTAATTCTGGATAAAGAAAAAATTATATGTACGTTATATTCCTCACATCTCGTTTAGAAATGATGAATATTATCCATGTAGGCAGCTCAAAAATAAGATGTGTTTCCGTTGTGAGTTGAATGCATTTGCATTTATTCTGCAATGTGTTAAATAGAGAGGCAAGATATAAATGTATGATGGATGAGGAATGTGCTGCCACTCTCTGTAAAGAATCTCCTTGGTGGCTTAGATCAAATTGTCAGGAGGTGTTGGAGTAACTCTGCTCTATCATAGCTCCTTAAAGTTTCGAAACAATGCTCAATCAATATGTGGGCATAATGGGGAACCCAGGGGTGCTTATCATGTACCATAGAAAATTCCTTATTGGTGGTGGCCAAGTTACTAGGAGAAATAGATCGTTTCTGAGATGCTTAAGAAGTGAAAGACTCTGTACTCACCCATGTATAGAAAATGCTGTACCAAATACAAGGAATGACTCAGCATACATATCAAGAGCTGAAAAATGCTATTTACAGGAGCAGAAAATTGCAGAGGCACAATGCATGAAGGGCTCTGTACAAACACTCAGGACATCCACATGGAAATACAAAGGAAGGAAAGCACTGGCAGATCCTGCACTTTACTGTCTAGTTGATGCACAATAACTAGTAAGATAACATAGGTTTAATGTGAAAAGCTGTAAAACTTGGTTTCTAAGTTCAAGATAGGTAGTTTACCTTTTTATTCGAATGAGGGAGACACTTAGATAATAATGAGGTATCAAAAGGGATCTACAGAGGGATGACAAACATAAATATTATAAAGAGTTAAGTTCCAGTACAGGCAAGAAAATGATGGATGAACATTATTTTGCAGAAGCCTGTTGTAAAATGGGTCAAAGGAAAAACTTTAATGAGTTGAGTAAAGGACTTTTTGATCTGGCACCTTTCAAGAATATTAAATAGTAAAGCAAAACATAATCTCTAATGGAGAGTATATTCTGGAAAATATCAGAAATCTTTTCCATATCTTGACCATTACATTAACAAATTATCTCTCCATAACAGTGTTTTGCAATTAAGTCTTTTTTTAAACTAATGATCACTCTCTCAAAACATAAAGAAATAATTACCTTTGGGTGTTGCCACAAAAATATGTGAAAAAAATGCAACTTTATTTTCTCAAAACGTTTAACCATGCAGTATGACCTCTAGAACCACTTCTTACGTAAGATACACGATACATGTGCTATCAATAAATATTTGTTGAATGGAGATTTTATTGAAGGTATTTTATGGACCAGATCCAGGGCTAAGTACTTCATAAACATTATCTTATTACAATCACACAATTCTATGAGGCAGATACTTTATTACTGGTTAGGAATCAGAAGCCTAGGAGAGGGAACTAACTTGACAGAGTCACAGTGCTAATAGAAATAAATGGAAATCCAAACAATGCAATCAGAATCCACATCTGTGAATTAACCACTATCTTCCTTTACCTAATTGAATCTAATAATTAACACTAAAGAGACAGGTACCTGTTTTCTAATGAACCTCAGAAACTACATTAGAAAGTCAAGTTTGTTTTTTAATTCCAAAAGTCACCTTATTTTTTTAAGCATTTTATTAAAACATTGTTTCTAGGTAAATATGAAACATAATTTTGTTTCCTTAAATCCTATTACAATTCCTTCAGCATTCCTTTTTGGGTTATTATAAAGATTTACATTTTATTCATTTAAAGCTATATTAAAAACATTAAAGCCTAGGGCAATAAAATTAGGACCAATGAGTAGCAATTATAGGAAGGAAGTTTTTAATGTTCCAAATGATTTAAAAATGCCATGAACTGCTTTAGGATATAAGAAGTTACTCATTATGGGATGTATTCAAGAAAAGCCTAGGTTGCCACTCTGAAATAGTGCTTTAGATTAGAGGTCTTAAAGCAAAACTTGGGGAGGGGGTGGATCAGATGTCCTCTTTTCCAACCTGGACATTCCATGGGTATCCAAAAATTGGGTTTATTTATTTGCAGTTTGGAGCCATTTTGTAAAAGAAAAATTTTTAGCTGTTCAAAAGTCACACTCTGTGCAAACTAAATAGAGCAGTTCTAGTCATCTGACACTTTTCTTCACTCAAACAAGGGGTCTTGCACAGAGCAGGTATTGAATAAATGACTATTTCTATATTACTCATAGATGGTGCAATTACAAAAAAACCTATATAGTCTTTCAAAATAGCTGTTATAGACTTTTATTATATCTCCTCAGATTAAATAAGCTGCAAGGCTTTAAGAAACCTCAAAGTTACAATAGCTGGTACAATCTGATATCATAATCATAACTTTATATGATTCAAACTAATCTCTGCATTCTTATCCCTTTATTTTCAACCAATTATAGCAGTGGTTACTTCCCACTCTGTTAGAGGATTAGTCATTGATATTTAATCAGTGAAAGGATCATAATTAATCAAAATGCCCATTTAGAAAAACTTACCAGTGATCAAGAAGTCTTTTTAGCCTTCTGACAATTCTTATCTTGGAAAGCTGCAATAAGCAGATTACATAAATTGGGCTTCCTCTGTTCAAAATGTGATTCTGTAACTTCAATTACAAAGTTGCCCAGAATTCTAAACTAGGACATATATATTCTATTCTCTATTTTGAGAACATATAATCAGTTTTTGAAGTTTAGAAAAGAAGTATTTGATATAATGGTCCAAATAAAACTTGGTAATAGCTTTAAATGTATTCAACACAAATAACTATTTTAATACCACTCTTCATATGGTCATGCAAATATTAAAAAGTCCGTATTCAGACAAGCTCTCTACTAAGTGTTCCCTTCAGGGTACCCATAAGTCTACATTTCATTAACATCTAATGATTCGAAGAAAGAAGTCACCTGGAAAAAATCCTAAGAAGACTATGTTAGTAGACCTGCAAGCTCATCTTAAGCAACCCTAAATTTAGTGCATTGGATCTGAGTTAGAATCTTAGCTCTGCTACTTACTAGCTGTGTGAATTTCATCTGCAAGATATTGCTAATAAAAGTAACTATTGCAACCAGGCTATTGAATCAATAAGTTAAATCAAAGCTTGTAAAGCACCAGACACAGTGCTTGACACATGATAATGTCCCAAAATGTGAAATAGCCTTTCATTACAAACTGCAGGGGTCCTCTTCTGTCTCTCAGAAGTTCAAAATGATGTTGATTGACTTGCATCCCTATCACACAAATTGACCTTAAGAAACAGTTTCCTCTCTTTCACATTTCTCCTATCGTCTGATACTTCAGCCCATTTTCTCCCACTTCCATCTAGATTTTTCTAACTTGATCTGATCCAGAAGGGAGCCTTTGATGGGCAAAATGGAATATAAATGATTAGGGTCTCTCCAGCTGTTTATGGTATCTCAACTCCCATGACAACAGTCTCATTTCCACTTTGAAACATTGGCCTATGTTTTGTCAAAAGTTAATCTATATTTTGATTCAACATAGAACCAACAGAGTGAATTCAGCTTTTTTTTTTTACACAAGATTTGAGTGAGCAAAAAAATGTTGGAAGAGAGTTCACCCATATACATAGGACAGAACTGTGTCAGGCCCCTAGCATACACGTGTGCTATTTCTCTCACTTGGAATATTTCTTCCCATCATTTGTCAAAACTCCTACTAATGCATAAAAAGTCATCTCAGATATAACTGCATCCAGGAAGTCTTCTACTTCCTGCTTCTCCACCGGGTATTAACACTTATTTCAATGTTCTTCTCAATGATCTGTGTACTTCGGTTCAGCATACTGCTATAGTTATCTGTTCACATCTCTCTCCCTCAGCAGCTTCCCATGGGCTGAAATTGGATTCCTTTGTATCTCCAGCACCTAGCACAGTGTCCAGCATAAATTGGGTCTGGATAAATGTTGAAATGAAAAACTGACCAGCTGGAGGGCAGTGAGGGGACACCTTTACAGCTGGACTGCTTAAGTTTTAAACCTAGTTCTGCCTCTTCCCAATTTAGAGACTGGACAATCACCTAAACACTAAATGCCTTGGTTTCCTCATCTGTACATTTATGGGCAATCTTATCCATCTCATAGAGATGTTGTGAGAATTAATTAAATCACTGCATGCAAAGTCCTTAGATCAATGCCTCAGACATTGTAAGCCAGTAAAGGTCAGCTGTTTTCATAATTGTTGTTACTGTCAAGACATAGTTCAAGGACATTCTAGCAGAGATGCATTTGTTGGCTACCTTCGAGACTTGACCAATATAGATTGTGTTTCTGGAGATTATATATGTGTATATATATGCTCCAAATTTTAAAAATAATGATTTCAGATAAAAATATCTTAGTACGCCATATGTTCATCTGTTGGAGATGGCCAGTTTGATTAAATTTCAAAGAAACATATGTAAATGCCAGCATCTCACTATCAAAGACACGTTGTGATTGGGTACTGAGTTTATTCAAATCGTTTTTGCAGGGCACATGCTCTTTGGTTGGGTTACATGTGCAACAGGAAAACTGATTGAAGTCCAGGAATCACAATCTCATATGTCAAATGCCTAATTCAGTGTACACAGCTCACTCCCAGAGCCTTCTAAGAGAGGAGTGACACCTCAACATTTTTTTCTGCAGTTTTGCCAGACAGAGCCCTCTTCTCTTTCTCTAGCTAACTCCCTACCACCCAATTCCTTCCCCATAACACGAACTCACACAAGCAATTATAGCTCCAAATGTAACCCTATTGGGCAGGTGTTTTTTCAGTGCTCCTGTGAAAAAGTGGCTGGATGGGTGAGTATGAATGCTGTTTCTGGTGGTCCAATTGAGATGGTAATGACCTATAACATTATCTTCCCCCTCAACCCACCAAGATTCATAAATATACTAAAAGAGTTTTATGCAATAGTTGCTTCCCAGAATTACCCGTACCTTCACAACCCTGGTTCGCTCCATTATTTCTTCCCTGAGGCACACTTAATGCTGTTTGCAAAAATGTCTTACTGCATCAGATTTTAAAGTCTTTCCAGATCATGGTCAATTCACAAATGCTTCTCACAAGAAAATTCATTCTGATACGAACAAAATCTCTTTGAAAGCTGCGTTAAGCCACTGACCCATACCCAACTTCTAATCTATGCCCTAGTTTCTACTTACTTTTTACACTGTTCTCTTTGACGTCCAAGGAATCTTAGACATTTGCAAGAGAAGAATTAAAGCTATACTCAATGCCTCTTTCTTTAAAAAATGAACCTTCTCTCAGAGCTGAACACTAAGAAACAGTTATGGGCATATTCCTAATCCGATGACAAGAATTCAAGGCACTTTCTACTCAATAGCAATCTGCAGCTCCTTGAAAGATGAGATGAAAACTCAGTAGTATGTGACCTTGCTTACTCTTGATATTCACATTCCTACAAAACAATAAGCATCTCCATGATGTCTAGTATATTAGAGTTTTTCACTCCTTCCAAGTGTGGGGTATACAATTTTGTCTGTTTTGATTCTAAAATGGTTGTAAACATAAGATGTGTTTATTTCACTATTAATTGAATCTGTTTGAGGAGGTAATTTCTCTCTGATATAAGAGTTCAATTAGAAGATGGAAGATAGATGACCCATAAAGTCTGGAAACATATGAAAACACTCAACACCTGTCAACCAAAAAAAAAAAAAAAAAAATGTGTCTATGGTGAGCAGGTTGGGGAAGGAAAACAGCTCATTTGTTTTCTGTCTCTCCTACCATTGTTTTCTTCTCCAGAGAGTATTTCCTAGGGAAATCCATTTACCCTTCAATTATTCTTGCAGAAGAGTTAAACTGGCTCAACGTTTGCAAACTCCTGTTAAGCCTTCTAAACAAATAATGGATAAATGACTAATATCTTCATATGCAGATGAGAGGTAATTTAACATAATACTCATAAAGTGCTTGGGTTTGAGGCCTCTTTCTGCTACTTCTAGGTGAGGCATTGGACCTGTTATTTAACTCTCTGTGCCTCATCTTCCTCAGCTATAATGAGGAAATAATAACAGAGCCTCATAGGGTCATTGTGAGGATTAAATTAATTAATATGTGGAAATAACTTGGTGCTTGTTAAATGGTAAATGCTGAAAAAGTCATCGAATGATAAGAATATTTCTATAGCGCAAGTATTTTGTTTTTGTTTCTTCTGTTTTATTGTCATGAATGTTAACACTGGAAATGTTAATTGTAAAGTTACTCCAACAACTACCTCCACCCCTACCCCTCAAATAAATAGCTAACATTAAGAAGATTAAGTGACCTCTTCTAATTTGTCATATAGTTGATCACAATGGTCATTAGAAATAAGCACTGAAGTCTACTGATTTCACTTTATGATTCTTTCCACTTTGTGATAATATGAAGTCTTGAAAGAAAAAGCTTGATATTTTTATTTTGTGTAAAAACATACATTCATTACTATGTCAACATTTCTCAGGTTATTTAATAAGACTATTAATGCTTCACCCAATCAACTGGTGGTTGACCACATCTTCATCACATCATTATCAAAGCTATTCTTCTTTCCCATTTGAGATACCTAAAATACAGGAACCAATTTTATCCACATTGAAAAGCACATAAATGGAAATGTTTGGTAATGTGCCCAATATCACACATCTGGTAGTAGAACTATAATTAAAACCCACAACACTTGATTCCAAATCTTGTGAATCTCTACCAAATCTCATAGTAGAGTCTCTTGTGAAGGAGACTTTTATTCTTAGTAGGACTGTCACAGAAGATAACCCCACGATTCTCTTTACCCATATACAAGGGATATAAACATGATCCAAGCAAGGATAATCATTCACTCTTTTAGAATGTGATTTTTCATTCAAACAATACAAGATCTGGAACAGATTCTCAAAGGTTCTTTAAGCAAGGACCCAGGAGCATCTTCTTGGATTTCAGAAGATGTTGTGTACTGAAATTCCTGAATCCTGTTTCTCCACCTGTTTTATCGGATTTTGTTTCCAATCCTTTATTCTTCTGATAAATTTGATTTTTATTAATGCTATTCAGAATCGATATCTATTTCTTACTACCAATGAACTATAACTAAAAAAATGCATGGCCATTTACCTTAAACATATCAGTACTGAAAATGTGCTATTTTATTTATTGATGCAATGCCTAGCTTTGCCCAGTTCCTATGACATCAGCACTTTCCCTTATCCATTCTCAGTTCATGTGCCTCAATTTGGATTCACCTTACCCACAGGTATGAATGTTGGGCAATCCTAGCAGGAAACTTCACTCGCCAGATTTATGGGCTCAGTAATGGGTATGTGACATACATTGATATCATTAGAGCTAATCACAGATATTTTATTAGAACTAATTGAAAAGAAATAACTTTCTGATTATATTCAGAGAGAAGAGTACTTGAACAAAAACCATTAAAATAGACATATGACAATGTAAGAGACCTAATTCTGACAAGTGTTTGGGCCCAGGGATCCAACCATCCCTAACCTAGGAACTACCCCTGGAATTACAATAATCTAAGCCATTATGTTGCTTTCCTCTCTCTTTTTTATGTTTTATTCCTGTCACTTGAAGCCAGAGAAGTCTTAGTCAATATCATACCCAGTGAAAATCCTCTCACAATTTGGTTCTAGCACTAACCAACATGTGGAGATAATGCTGCCCTTTTATGCTTTAAAAGAATAGCTGTAATATATTTTTTAGAAGAAACCTTTCATTTGTTGATTTCTTATTATGTGATTTTTACGATGACAAGCACTTTATGTTTACCATTTCAACAGTAACAACAGCCACATGAGGTAGGTAGTGTTTTTATTTCCATTTTGCAGATGAATAAAAAGAAAATGGTCAAGTGTTTGTACAAAGATGTACTGAAAAAAGAAAGAGATACAATACTAGGTCTCTGTGAACTCACTGTGGCTACCTTCTATGGAACAATATGGTGAATAAACTGGAATAAAAACGTTAAACACAGTGGGGTAGGGTAGACACTCCCAAGGCAACAGTTACTCCACTATCTGCTAGACCTCTAATAAACATATAGTACACAGATGCCAATTTCTTCTAGAATAGATTGTCCTTTATTTTCTAAATGCCTAAACTATGAACGTCTTGCAATTTGCCATTGATTTATATAAATGATGAAATCATAAATGGTCAATGGTAATCCAAAAAGAAATTATATCTACTATAGAAAATGGTTACTATATTACATTCAAGTTAAGACTTCTACAGTTTAACAGGCTGAATATTGCAAGAGAGGTACCTTAATTCATATTAAAATAATTTAAATAAAAATTACAACCAGGTATTCCAGTTGAATTCTCTTTTCTTCTAGTCTCTAGATAATTTTTTTAACCTCCAGTAAGTCTTAGCAAAATCAGAATGTCCTTGGAAATGCCCTTTAAATATGCTTAATGATAAGTGACATTTATTTATGGGAGCAAATCAGAGCAATGCCATTCTTAGGCTCTGTATGGTTCGATTCTGAAACAAATGTTTGTAACGAAATAATAAAAACTCCTAAAATAGAGTTTTATTTTTATGCAAATTCACCAGGAGCCGACTATGGAGTGCAACACAGCATGAGTACATTCAAAATAACAAAGTAACTAAATGGGGAAAGCAACTAAACATAAGAAAGAATAGAGAAGGAAGCTTGATTTATACAGTTTCAAAAAGGAAATTTAGACTTTTCTCCTTATCTTCTGTGGTGGACACACCTAAGGTGGCCCAATAAGCCCCACCCTAGTATAATCTCTTCCTGTTGTGCAGGTAGGTGACTTGCTTCTAACCAATAGAATGTGGCAAAGTGAATGTGCTGTCACTCCTATGATTGTGTTATTTTATACAGAACTCTGTCTTTGACTGGAGTTAGACACTCTTCTGCTGGCTTTGAGAAGCAAAAACCAGTGGGAAGACAACATGATAGGGAACTGTCAGGGCCTCTAGGACCTATAGGAACTCCAGTCAACATGCAGTAAAAAGCCAGAGCCCTTAGTCACACAGTCACAAGGAAATAAATTTTGCCAGCAACCTGGACAAGCCTGAAAGTGAATTCTTCCTCAGTCAAATCTCAGATGAGATCCCAGCTCAGGCTGACACCATGACAGCAAACTTGCAGTTTTGCCTAGAATTCTGACCTATAACTGTTAGATAATCCATATGTGTTGTTTTAAGCTGCTAAATGTGCAGTGATTTGTTACACAGCAATAGAAAATGAATAGACTTTCTGCTCTAAAATTCATGTTCTGCTATATACTTGATGAGACTCAGGACCTATCAGAGAATAGGCATATAGTAAATATTAATTAACTAAAATAAGTGAAAATCATTTTTTATAAAGACAGAATTGTGAATACTCCCTTAGCAATGAAAGGGACTAATGTTCTTTATTTCACAGAAGACCATGATGATCTGAGGATATAATATAAAAATATTTAACTGTTCACAACTGGTTTTGCTATTCTCATAAAAATCCAGATCAAAAGTCATTATAAGTAGATTATTAAATGAGGTTGATATTTCAGGTACCATTTGCACACTAGCATTTGAATTTCAAAGATTCAGAATCACCCCTGAAATAGTTTAGGGTACATTATTAACTTGTAATTGAGAGATAAAATATATGTATTGATTTATTAAAACTATTGTTTTACTTAATGTACTTCTACTTAATGTTCAAGCAGACTCATAACACCTGATAAAAATAATCGCCTTGGCAACTTGGAGATGCCCATTTCCAATTAATTTAGTTCATTTAAAATATTTTCAAAATTGTATGTTAATTTAGAAAGTACATATTAATTTCTTTAATATTGTATATATAAATATATTTATATATCATATGTAATTTATTATATCTAGTTTCTTAAAATGCCAAATAAATTATTTATATTTATTATAATTATATAATTTCTTTCATATATCAAAAAATTACAGATATAACTATATTTATATTTATTATACATATATAAATATCTATAATATTTTAAGAAATTATACATATAAGAAAGTGTATATATAATAAATTATATATTATAACCCAATGCTGCTAAGTTTGAGGTGAAAATGATATAGTCACATATTGCTAAAATATTATAAATTGGTATCAATCTTTAAAAAAGCAATTTGAAAAGTATGACTGAAGGATACATCCATAATCTATAATGCATTAATCCTACTCCTTCTAGGAATAGATATGAATTTTTAAAAGTCAGGAGATATTAAAAGTAAGACATATATTTTAATATCCTTTGTAGCATCAAAGAGAGTAAACAATCAAAATGGAGTCAGCAAGGAAGTAGTTTAGTATATTATGCTGCACAAACTAAATATTATATTAAATAGCTATAAAACTAGAGCTGTAAAAACTAAAGAAAAATATTAACAATTCTTACTATCAAAAATATGAAAAGACACAAGGCATGACACAAGGGTACATGCAGCATAAGCAAAACTCTTGGTCATGAGATTCATGAAATGCATCATATTGGGGGTAGGTAGTGACTTAGGTGCAAACATCCAACTTTTTGTATGACCTTTAACCCTTCCCATTACACATGACCCATCAAACACACATCCACCAATCTGTCAGTCTTTACCAACACAATCAAAAGACTATAAAGAGACAGAACTGTTCTCCATAATTTCTTGAAATGAAAGCATATGCCACGATTATCCCCAAAGTTTAAGATATTTTGCTATGCGTAGTGGTTTGGAAGATTAATTTGAAAGAATACAATTTTCTCAGTGAACACCATCCACTAAGTTCCTCATTTCTCTTACATTTCTTAAATAGGACATAAAACATGGGTCAGCAGTTAGCAGTGGCATCTACAAGGGCCATGACTGTGGAACTGTGTTCTATTCTAGAACAACAATAATATGGTTTGGACCTGTGTCGTCACCCAAATCTCATGTTCAATTGTAATCCTCAATGCTGGAAGTGGGGTCTGCGGGAGGTAATTGAATCCTGGGGGCAGTTTCTCATGAATGGGTTAGCACCATCCCTCTTTGATTCTATCCTCATGATAATAAGCAAGTTCTTATGAGATCTGGTTGTTTAAAAGTGTATAGTACCTCCCTCCTCTCTCTTTTCCTGACTCTGGTCATGTGATATATATGCTCCCCTTTCCTTTCTGCCATGACTGTATGTTTCCTGAGGCTTCCCCAGAAGTGAGCAGATGCTCCTGTGCTTCCTGTACAGCCTGCAGAACTGTGAGTCAATAAACCTTTTTTCCTTATAAACTGCCAGGTGTCATGTATTTCTTTATAGGAGTGTGAGAATGGACTAATATGAAGTTGGATATAGCTTCTCTAGGATGATTAATGGCAAGAAAGACATCAGAGAGACTTCCAATAGATATTTTAGATAATCCCTTAGTCAACAGATAAAAGCAACAAGAAAGAGTCCATAAATAGCAATGCTGTATATTCAGAAACAGAGACTAAGTGGACAAGAAAAGTAAGTGATAGAAGAGCTTCACCAACATTAAGAAACCACAAAGAGATCAAGTTCCTTTGTATAGCAGCCTGCAACTATAGCTTCTGCCCCACAGTTTTCCATCTAGAAAATCTCTAGACTGGCCATACCTATTTCTATTATTCAGCTCTCCAGATTAAGATTTGAGATTTTAAGATAATTTTAAGAGTATCCCTGTGAGAAGGATATATAGGAGGTTTTTATTGTCATGTTTGTAGACAAGATCAGGCCAAGGGTAGGCTCTCACATATACAGATGAGTATATAGAAAATACCCAAAATAAAACATAAAACATTTCCATAAAAAAGGAAAAATGAGAACACATAATTCAGGAGAGAAAAGAGAAGCTTTTTTCATAAATAACTCTTTAGGCAAAGAAAAAAAAATTAGAGAAGTTATTTCTGATGATTTCCATAAAAATTAAATATAGGTATAAAATGAGAGATGAACTAGAAGACGAAATCTACTGATGACATTGCAGAACTAAAAGTAGCCTCAGAAACTGAAGAAAAAAATAATATTGTAGTAGTAAGAGATTGAGGCTTAAAACCTGTTTCAGCATTCAGGGGAAAAAAGACAAAGATTAAAAAAAAAATCAAATTTATGAAATTATAGGATGTATAATAAGACAAAACAAAACCAGATAATTTGTAATCCCCAAAGACCAGAATGAAAGGAAATCAAATATTTAAAGTCTAATATAAGAAAATTTCCTGAATGCTGATGCAAAGATCTTACTAAATAATTGGCAAGGTTAATAGGGGAAAAAAGCACCTATATATAAGGGAAAAATATCTTTTCCCTCCAACATTAGTTTAGCAACATGAATCAAATTATGAGAAAGAAAATGTATAATTTCAAAACTCACTATCCAGATACACTGTCATTTATGTTGATGGCAAGAGATAAATATTCTTATACAGTCAAGTGCTAAGAAAATAAACTGGAATTGCTGAAAACACTGACATTGAAAAAAAACAAACTGGAAATACTGAAAAGACTGGCATTAAAAAAGAAACAATTTAAAGATACAATTATTCCAAACTAACACTTGAAATGTAATGCAAATCTCAAGATTAAACCAACAAATCTAGGATTGTGTATAAGGGAAACTGAGACTGAGCTAATTTCATTGCCTTTTAAATTAATTTCCTGCTGCCACAAACCATCACAAATTTAGAAGCTTAAAAAACCAAACATTTATTATTTCATAGTTCTGTAGGTCAGAAGGCTGTCAGACTCAGCTACTTTCTCTGCTGAGGGATTGCACAAGGCTGAAATCAAGTTGTCAGCAGGGCAGTTTTCCTTTCTGAAGGCTCTGAAAATGAATTTACTTCTAAACTCATTCAGGCCATTGGCTGACTTCAGTTCTCTGTGGTTGTAGGACTGAGGCTCCATTTCCTTGCTGATGTCAACTGGGGGATATTCTCACTCTCTGGAGCAACCAGCATTCCTTGGTACATGGAACCCTCCTTCCATCCTCAAAGCCAGTTACTAGGGTCAGGTCCTTTTCACCCTTCAAATCTCTCTGATCTGCCTTCTGCCTCATCTCTCCTATGCCTTCTCTTGTCATCCTATCTCTTTGATTAATGCTTCTGCTTTCTTATTCCACTTACATGAGCTCTTCGGATTGCATAGGGCCTCCTCAGATAATATAGGGATTATTTTAATATCTTCCCATAATCTGAAAATTTTCTTCACAGCACTACCTCATTCTAGGTAGTGTTTGATTGAATGATCAGTGGATGGAATCTTGGGGTGACATACTGAGAATCCAGCCCACCACACCTGGCAAAGAAAGCATTCAGACATATTGTCATTTTGTTGATGATGATTCACAAATATATTTTCAAGGAAGAGGGCTGTTATTTTAAGACTTAAAGGTAATTACTTGCTGGGTGCCAGTAATCCTAGCACTTTGGGAGGCTGAGGTAGGCGGATCACTTGAGGTAGGGAGTTCGAAACCAGCCTGGTCAACATGGTGAAACTCTGTCTCTACTAAAAACATAAAAAAAAAAAAAAATTAGCCAGGTGTGGTAGCGCATGCCTGTAATCCCAGCTACTTGGGAGGCTGAGCCAGGAGAATTGCTTGAACCCGGGAGGTGGATGTTGCAGTGAGCCGAGATTGCGCCACTGTACTTCAGGCTGGGCGACAGGGCAAGACTCTGTCTCGAAGAAAAAAAAATAGTTAATTATTAAGAAATTTAAATGTGTTTGCTCTTGCTTCTCTAGTTCTTTTAATTGTGATGTTAGGGTATCAATTTTAGATCTTTCCTGCTTTCTCTTGTGGGCATTGAGTGCTATAAATTTCCCTCTACACACTGCTTTAAATGTGTCCCAGAGATTCTGGTATGTTGTATCTTTGTTCTCATTGGTTTCAAAGAACATCTTTATTTCTGCCTTCATTTCATTATGTACCAGTAGTCATTTAGGAGCAGGTTGTTCAGTTTTGATGTAGTTGAGCGGTTTTGAGTGAGTTTCTTAATCCTGAGTTCTAGTTTGATTGCACTGTGGTCTGAGAGACAGTTTGTTATAATTTCTGTTCTTGTACATTTGCTGAGGAGTGCTTTACTTCCAACTATGTGGTCAATTTTGGAATAAGTGTGATGTGGTGCTGAGAAGAATGTATATTCTGTTGATCTGGGGTGGAGACTTCTGTAGATGTCTATTAGGTCTGCTTGGTGCAGAGTTGAGTTCAATTCCTGGATATCCTTGCTAACTTTCTGTCTTGTTGATCTATCTAATGTTGCCAGTGGGGTGTTAAAGTCTCCCATGATTATTGTGTGGGAGTCTAAGTCTCTTTGTGTTTCTCTGAGGACTTGCTTTATGAATCTGGGTGCTCCTGTATTGGATGCATACATATTTAGTATAGTTAGCTCTTCTTGTTGAATTGATCCCTTTACCACTATGTAATGGCCTTCTTTGTCTCTTTTGATCTTTGTTGGTTTAAAGTTTGTTTTATCAGAGACTAGGATTGCAACCCCTGCCTTTTTTTTTGTTTTCCATTTGCTTGGTAGATCCTCCTCCATCCCTTTATTTTGAGCCTATGTGTGTCTTTGCATGTGAGATGGGTCACCTGAATACACTAAACTAATGTGTCTTGACTCTGTAACCAATTTGCCAGTCTGTGTCTTTTAATTGGAACATTTAACCCATTTACATTTAAGGTTAATATTGTTCTGTGTGAACTTGATCCTGTCATTATGATGTTAGCTGGTTATTTTGCTCGTTAGTTGATACAGTTTCTTCCTAGCATCCATTGGGTCTTTACATTTTGGCATGTTTTTGCAGTGGCTGGTACCGGTTGTTCTTCTCCATGTTTAGTGCTTCCTTCAGGAGTTCTTGTAGGGCAGGCCCGGTGGTGACAAAATCTCTCAGCATTTGCTTGTCTGTAAAAGATTTTATTTCTCCTTCACTTATGAAACTTAGTTTGGCTGGATATGAAATTCTGGGTTGAAAATTCTTTTCTTTAAGAATGTTGAATATTAGCCCCCACTCTCTTCTGGCTCGTAGAGTTTCTGCCAAGAGAACCACTGTTAGTCTGATGGGCTTCCCTTTGTGGGTAACCCAACCTTTCTCTCTGGCTGCCCTTAACATTTTTTCCTTCATTTCAACTTTGGTGAATCTGAAGATTATGTCTCTTGGAGTTTCTCTTCTCCAGGAGTATCTTTGTGGCATTCTCTGTATTTCCTGAATTTGAATGTTGGCCTGCCTTGCTAGGTTGGGGAAGTTCTCCTGGATAACATCCTGCGGAGTGTTTTCCAACTTCGTTCCATTCTCCCCGTCACTTTCAGGTACGCCAATCAGACATAGATTTGGTCTTTTCACATAGTCCCATATTTCTTCGAGGCTTTGTTCATTTCTTTTTTACTCTTTTTTCTCTAAACTTCTCTTCTCGCTTCATTTCATTCATTTGATCTTGAATCACTGATGCCCTTTCTTCCAGTTGATCAAGTCGGTTACTGAAGCTTGTGCATTTGCCACGTAGTTTTCTTGTCATGGTTTTCATCTCTATTAGACCATTTAAGGACTTCTCTACATTGGCTATTCTAGTTAGTCATTCATCAAATCTTTTTTCAAGGTTTTTAGCTTCTTTGCACTGGGTTCATACTTCCTCCTTTAGCTCAGAGAAGTTTGATCGTCTGAAGCCTTCTTCTCTCAATTCATCAAAGTCATTCTCCATCTAGCTTTGTTCTGTTGCTGGTGAGGAGCTGCGTTACTTTGGAGGGGCAGAGGCGCTCTGATTTTTAGAATTTTCAGCTTTTCTGCACTGCTTTTTCCCCATCTTCGTGGTTTTATCTACCTTTGGTCTTTGATGACGGTGATGTACAGATGGGGTTTTGGTGTGGATGTCCTTTCTGTTTGTCAGTTTTGTTTCTAACAGTCAGGACGCTCAGCTGCAGGACTTTTGGAGTTTGCTTGAGGTCCACTCCAGACCCTGTTTCCCTGGGTATCAACAGCGGAGGCTGCAGAAGAGTGAATATTGCTGAACAGCAAATGTTGCTGTCTGATCGTTCCTCTGGAAGCTTTGTCTCAGAGGTGTACCCAGCCATGTGAGGTGTGAGGTGTCAGTCTGCCCCTAGTGGGGGATGTCTCCCAGTTAGGCTTCTCGGGGATCAGGGACCCATTTGAGTAGGCAGTCTGTCCGTTCTCAGATCTCAAACTCCATGTTGGGAGAACCACTACTCTCTTCAAAGCTGTCAGACAGGGACATTTACATCTGCAGAGATTTCTGCTGCCTTTTGTTTGGCTATGCCCTGTCCTCAGAGGAGGAGTCTACAGAGGCAGGCAGGCCTCCTTGAGCTGCAGTGGGCTCCACCCAGTTCAAGCTTGCCAGCCACTTTGCTTACCTACGTAAGCCTCAGCAATGGCGGGTGCCTCTCCCCCAGCGTCACTGCCACCTTGCAGGTCAATCTCAGACTGCTGTGCTAGCAATGAGGGAGGCCCCGTGGGCATGGGACCCTCCAAGTCAGGCACAGGATGTAATCTCCTGGTATGCCATTTGCTAAGACCCTTGGTAAAGTGCAGTATTAGGGTGGGAGTGACCCTATTTTCCAGTTGTTGTGTGTCATGATTTTCCTTGGCTAGGAAAGGGAATTCCCTTCCCCCTTGCGCTTCCCAAGTGAGGCAATGCCTCTCCCTGCTTCGTCTCTCACTCGTTGTGCAGCATCCACTGTCCTGCACCCACTGTCCAACATGCCCCAGTGAGATGAACCCGGTACCTCAGTTGGAAATGCAGAAATCACCCATCTTCTGTGTCACTCATGCAGGGAGCTGGTGGCTGGAGCTGACAAAGGGCTAATATCCAGAACCTACAAAGAACTCAAACAGATTTACATGAAAATAACAAACAATCCCACCAAAAAATGGGCAAAGCATATGAACAGACACTTCTCAAAAGAATACATTTATGCAGCCAACAGACACATGAAAAAACGTTCGTCATCACTAGCCACTGGAGAAATGCAAATTAAAACCACAATGAGATACCATCTCACACCAGTCAGAATGATGATCATTAAAAAGTCAGGAAACAACAGGTGCTGGAGAGGATGTGGAAAAATAGGAATACTTTTACACTGTTGGTGGGACTGTAAGCTAGTTCAGCCAATGTGGAAGACAGTGTGGTGATTCCTCAAGGATCTAGAACTAGAAATACCATTTGACCCAGCCATCCCATTACTGGGGATATACCCAAAGGATTATAAATCATGCTGCTATAAAGACACATGCACACGTATGTTTATTGCAGCACTATTCACAATAGCAAAGACTTGGAACCAACCCAAATGTCCATCAATGACAGACTGGATTAAGAAAATGTGGCACATATACATCATTGACTACTACACAGCCACAAAAAAGGATGAGTTCATGTCCTTTGCAGGGACATGGATGCAGCTGGAAACCATCCTTCTCAGGAAACTCTCCCAAGAACAGAAAACCAAACACCGCATGTTCTCACTCATAGGTGGGAACTGAACAATGATATCACTTGGACACAGGAAGGGGAACATCACACACTGGGGCCTGTTGTGGGGTGGGGGAGGGGGGAGGGATAGCATTAGGAGATACACCTAATGTAAATTATGAGTTAATAGGTGCAGCACACCAACATGGCACATGTATACATATGTAACAAACCTGCACATTGTGCACATGTACCCTAGAACATAAAGTATAATAAAAAAGAAAAAAAAAATATAATATTGGCTGGATGCAGTGGCTCACGCCTGTAATCCCAGCACTTTGGGAGGCTGAGGTGGGTGGATCACTTGAGGTCAGGAGTTTGAGACCAGCCTGGCCAACATGGCACATGTATAAATATGTAACAAACCTGCACGTTGTGCACATGTACCCTAGAACATAAAGTACAATAAAAAAAAAGAAATTTAAAAATACAATGTGTCATCTCTAAGTACCTCAAAAGAGAAAATAAAACCAATGATGTAGCATACCCTAGAACATAAAGTATAATAAAAAAAAAGAAATCTAAAAATACAATGTGTCATCTCTAAGTACCTCAAAAGAGAAAATAAAACAAACGATGTAGCAAAAGATATACAGACAAGTCTGTAATCCCAGCACTTTGGGAGGCTGAGACGGGTGGATCACGAGGTCAGGAGATTGAGACGATCCTGGCTAACACAGTGAAACCCCGTCTCTACCAAGAAATACAAAAAACTAGCTGGGCGAGGTGGCGGGCGCCTGTAGTCCCAGCTACTCGGAAGGCTGAGGCCGGAGAATGGCGTGAACCCGGGAGGCGGAGCTTGCAGTGAGCTGAGATCCGGCCACTGCACTCTAGCCTGGGCTACAGAGCGAGACTCCGTCTCAAAAAAAAAAAAAAAAAAAGATATACAGAAAATAAAAATGGAAGGAAGGAAACATAAAACAGAAGGAAATAGCTAAATTTAAAATTAATAATTATATCAGTAGAGACAATAAATGAAAAGAAGTATAAAAAAGAAACTATACAATCTTAGATTAAAAAATAAAAGCAGGATAACATCCTGACAATATAAAATTCAGAATCCATAGAAGAGATTGACTAAGTCAACTAAACAAAAAGCAAATATTTTTACATATCAAAAAACAACAAAGTCAGAATATAAATAAAGTAGAAAACTATGTGCTGCATGGCTGCTATAAATGGAAGAAAAACAATCCAATGGAAAAATAGCAAACAATCAGGATTGAGAGTTGAAAGAAAAACACACAAATAATTTTTTAAAAATATCTGAACAGCTGCTCAACTCATAGCAAGAAAAATAAGAATAAAAATTACACTAAAAATCTTATTTTAACCTATCAGAGTAGCAAAAAACCAAATGTTTAATAAACATTTGGTAAAGAAAACATTTCTTACACTGCAGATGAGAGTAAAGATGCACATAACCTCACTGGAGGGTGATGTAGAAAAGTTTTTGGTTTTTTTTTTGTTTTTTGGGGTTTTTTTTTGTTTTTTTTTTGACAGAGTCTCACTCTGTCACCCAGGCTGGAGTGCAGTGGTGTGATCTCAGCTCATTGCCACCTCTGTGTCCTGGGCTCCAGCCATCCTTCTCCCACCTTAACCTCCTAAGTAGCTGGGAACACAGATGTGCGCCACCATTCCCTGCTAATTTTTTGTAGCTTTGGTAGAGACGGGGTTTCACCATGTTACCCAGACTGATGTCAAACTCCTGAGCTCATGCAATGAGCCTGAGGTGGAAAATGCTGGGATTACAAGTGTGAGCCACTGTGTCCAGCTGCAAAAGTCTCTTTTTTTAAATAAACTATATTTTAGAAGTTTTGGGATTAAAGAAAAATTATGAACACAATTACAGGTACATCACACCAACCAGTCTCCCCTACTATTATCATCTAACAGGTATTAATATGCAGCATTTGTCACAATTAATGAACCAATGTTGATGTATCATTAACTAAATTCATACTTGATTGGTATTTCTTTTTTTTTTTTTTTTTTTTTTTACCTAATATCCTTTTTCTAATCCAAGATCCATCCAGGTAAAAAGGTTACAGTTAGAGATCTTGTCTCCTTAGGCTCCTCTTGGCTATGACAGTTTTCCAACTTTCCTTGTTTTCTATGCCTTTGGTAGCTTTGAGGAGTACTGGCCAGGTATTTTGGAGAAGTCCTTCAATTAGGATTTGTCTGATATATTTCTCATGATTTGCCTGGTCTGGCATTTTGAGGAGAAAGGACACAGAATAAAGTGCCATTCTCATTACAACATGTCAAGAGAATGTAGTATGAACATAACTTATCATATGGATATTAACCTCATTCACCTCACTGAGATAGTGTTTGTCAGTTTTCTCCACTGTAAAGTTACTTTATCCACTTTTTCCAGGCAGTCTTCTTTGAAAAGAAGTCATCGTGTATAGCCCACAATTAAGGAATTGAGGAATGATGCTATAACTTTGTGAGAGAAGTGTATATATATCAAGCATTTGAAATTCTTTTGTATAAGAGATTTGTCTAGCTTTCATTTATTTATTAAGTCATTTATTTATATCAGCAGGGTCTTACGGATATCCATGTTATAGTTTAAATTATAGTCCAATACTACTTTATTTATTTTTTGTTCATATTAGCTGTGCTTTGGACATTAAGAACCTTTAGTTGGTCCTGCATCCCTTTGACATACTTTTTCCATCATGGGTTTTTGTTAAGCACTTTTTAACTTTCTAGCACCATAAGATACTCCAGAATCATCTTGAATATTTCCTGTGCCAATCCATAAAATCAGCCATTTCTTCAAGGAGGTCTTCAAGGAGTTCCACTCATTGGATAATGGTATTAGAAACCAAGACCTGCATGCCAGGTGTGCTTGCTGCTACTGATGTATACCTGCTTTAGGCCTGCTAGGCTGGCACGAACGGCAAGGAAACAGGTGAACACTAATCCATGCACACAAAAGTACCTATAAATATTTCTATATGTATCTATCTGTAGGTATATTAAATTGAACTTGAGCTCATATTAATGTCCCTAATTCCAATCCATAACCACATAGATCATGAAGGTGCCTCCCATTACTTACCTGTAAACTCCCACTCCAACAGTGAAGATAATGTCTTTTAAATAAAGAATACACTCAACACTTTCACTTAACAGACATATTTATACATATACAAGGGTATTCACTGTAGTAACGTGAATGAAAAGTCAAGATACAAAAATAATGTAATCATCAATAGGTGACTAACTAAATAAATTTATTCCAGATGCAGCCATTATATAAGCTCTGTCTATTCTGTTTGGAAAAGATCTCCCAGGTGTAGCATTCAGTAAATGAATGAATAGCTAGACATGTGAACCAAAGACGAATAACAGAAATCAAAGAAAAAATATAGAACATTATATGAAAAATCTAGATTTAGAAAGACCTTTTAACTAAGGTAGGAAATTAGCAGTTGGGAAAAAAATAAAGCATCTCCTCACACTGTATGCAACAATTAACTTCAGAGGAGTTAAAGACTAAATGGGAAAAAACCTGCGTGACCTTATACATATGCTTAATGGTCAAAATAAAACATAATTAATACCACTAGTGGCAAAACACCATACAATCAATAGCATAAACACCATTAATTTCATTCAGTGGCAAAAATAACCAATATATTATCAATAAATGATGGGTAGTTTTGAAAAATGCGTATTTAAATTTATCCATGTAATCACGAACTACTTGTACCCCAAAAGCTATTGAAAGAAAAATGCTAAAAATAATAATAAATAAAATTAACGTTAAAAGAAAATATATATATTTGTAATGCACATGACAAATCAATATCTATAATATTAAAATAAAGCTAATAAATTGATATGAAAAGACGATGAAATAGAAATGTAGAAATTATGAACAGAAAATTAAAGGAAGGGCACATTCAAGTAGCTAATAAACATCGGAATACATCAACCTTCCCAATTAATCAGAAAAATGCATTAAAATGAATTATCACTTTACACTAAAGAATGGGCAGAAATTGAAATATTTATACAATTATCTTATTCTGCGAAATTATGGGTAAATTTTACCGTTCCTCTTAAGATTTTATGTGTCATCTGTTCCCACCCCACAATAAACACGTATTATTTACATATCAGACAAGCAGAGTAATTTTTATTTAAAAAATTAGAAATAAAAATAAAACATGGGCACCTGTAATTCAAAAAAGAAAAACACAAATTGAAAATAAATATATAAAACATTTTTAATTTTACCTGAGATAAAGGTACTATAAATTAAGACAATGCCCTTTATTGCCTAACAGGTTTTCAGTTCTGAAAAATATTGAAAATAGTAAACAGATGTGACCTATACCATTTAGTCAGTAAGTTAGTAAAAGCTTTTTATAGTAACTTTCAAATATGTATGAAATATTTACACATGCATATTTTTTAGTCAACAATGGAAGTTCTAACAACTGAAGCTAAAGAAATAATCTAGGATTTTTGGTTTAACCGTAAGATTGATTGCTACAGTGTTAGTTATATCTCAGTCACTACAGACTCACAATAAAAGATAACCTTGTTATTTAACAGGGTTGGCTAAATATATTTTGACACAGCCATATAATACATGTAACACTATCATATACTGAAATCATAATATTGAGAGAAATCAACATCTTGACTAATAAGGATATGGGAGGACAACCACAGTGTTACAAATAATAAAAGAAAATAACAAAATTGTAAAAGGTAGAATTTATTTTATTTTTTTAAACACTATATACACACACATATATATACACATCTATACATCTACAACTATATCCCTATCCCTATGTAAATATGAACAATGGTTATTTTTCAGCGTAAGATTTTTTAAATGTTTTAAAATAATTTTATATTATGATAATTAGTAAATATAATATTTTATTTTATAAATGCCTTCTTACAGAAATTGGAAATATTTTAAATGCATTTTTACTACTTTTGCAATTAACACATGGATGTGTGTGGACAGATGAGAAAAACACAATAAAACATGAAAAAAGAATTTTAGGCAACTACTATTTTCACGATTTTAAAAATTATTATTGAAATGCATTCTAAGTGAAATACAAGGTATAAGAACCTTGGTAATTTTTTTCCTTCAGACTCCAGATTTGGATAATCACTTCTATTTTAAAAGTCCATAGTAAGAATCTGAACCAGAATGGAAAATCAGTTGTAGGTAATAAAGTTGAAGAAGACATCAACATGCCATAGGGAAACTATAACAACTCTGTACTTGAGTGGGAATTAGGTCAGTCAGTACACACTTTAGTGAACGTGCCACTTGGGGCAAAATTATAATTTGCCTGAATCACATCAGCAGACTCACTGGTGGCCCATTTGTAATTCGTAAAGTTTTGTCACTTCCTCTCTGAATATGGGCATCCTAATCCCTCACTCCTCTTTCAAATTAGCTCCTTTTTTATTAAGAAAGGCATTTTGTCTTTTTTGCTTATTTTCCCCTTCTTTCAATTTCAGCAAAAGGCAAGCAGGCAAACTACCTTCAAGGTATGCCAGCTCACCTAAAGGAAGAAAACCATTTCCTTGGGATGAAAAAAACTAAATGATGTGATTACTTAAATTACTACAAAACTTCCCTTTAGCTGGTTACAGGAATGCCTGCATAACATCACATTAAAGATGGATGTCTGTCATTACACAAATACACGCAAACATGTTGACACAGCAGAATTTAATGTAGGCACATCCAACACCATCCATTAAACAATCATTTGGGTCACTATGTTTCTAATGAGAGCAACATCAACAGGGAGAGCAAAAACAAACAAGCAAAAACAAACCCCAAACAGGCTTCAGATGTATATGAAATATTGTCAATTTGAATAACAGAAACATTTGCTAAATAATACATGTAGGCAATAATAGAGAACAGTTTATTTGGGGAATTTTTAGGGAGAGTGAGGGTGGCAGTACTAGTAACCTACATATTGAAAGATGTGGCCACAAAAGATGTGTTGTTTTCCAGTTTTGAATAAATCTCTAAAGCAATCTTAAATTGTTGTGGATCATATAAAATCTCAGATCTTCACTTGATGGCAAATCATCATTAAAATATTCAGTCATCAGTTTGGGAATGTACTACTTTATTTTGAGGAAATGAGAATTACAAAATATGTTTTAAAAAATCTCCCCTCAAAGCCTATCACAGATACATAAACACGAATACATATAGGTACATATACTTGCCTTTCATCAATTATCAGTAGAGTTCTCTCATTGTTTATGTAATTATACTAACATGATGCTAATGATGATGACGATGTAACAAAGACATGAGATATTTACATATTTTGCTTTCTGCAGCTTCTAAATTCCAAAAATACAGGCATAAAATCACCTGCTCAATTAGGCATACTCCTACTGAAGTGACAGAAATAGCAGACAGACATAACTTTCTGAGGCATTTTCAAAAGCATTTGGAAATAAAAATAGAATCAGAGCTAGAAAATAAACTCACTTTATTATTTTTAAAACATTAGAAAAATTGAAACTTTTACATAAAGATGAGACTATATATTGCTTTTGAAAATAGTGAATATTTTACAATTCTTATTCCTGTCCTCTGACTTGGGATATCTTTGCCAGGAAGGTTTCCCAAATAGAGACGACTGGATGGGAATCCCTCAGGAGATGCCAAGTATTCACTTGGTGGGAAAGTTGAGTTTTGTCCAATTTTCTAAGAGGTAGTGTTGAAGATAGTGACTAAGAGGGAGAATGTAATGTTTAGTTCTTAAAAATTTCATTCACAATACATTTGTCTAGCCTTTAAGACCTATAAGACATTTTTATGCATATTCACTTTTTAAATAAACATTACAACCTTTCAGAGAAGAAAAGAAATTTATTCATTTATTTTTTATTTTATTTATTTATTTATTTATTTATTTATTTATTTATTTATTTTGAGACAGAGTCTTGCTCTGTCGCTCAGGCTGGAGTGCAGTGGCGTGATCTCAGGTCACTGTAAGCTCCGCCTCCCGGGTTCACGCCATTCTCCTGCCTCACCCTCCCGAGTAGCTGGGACTACAGGCGCCCGCCACCATGCCTGGCTAATTTTTTTGTATTTTTAGTAGAGATGGGGTTTCACCATGTTAGCCAGGATGGTCTCGATCTCCTGACCTTGTGATCCACCCGCCTCAGCCTCCCAAAGTGCTGGGACTGCAGGCTTGAGCCACTGTGCCCAGCCTCTAAGAAATTTGTTTTTAATATCACTTCAAACATGTGAAGAAACAGAGTCACAGATAAGCTATGGAATTTACCCAAGTCACGAAGTAAAGTCCAGCATCAGAACAGAAATTTATCTTTTACCTCCTAAATATCTATTCTTTCCAACATATTAACCAATTTGTAATGATTGGAAATGATACATTACTAGGTCTTGCCCCATATTTTCTAAAGCAGAGTTCCAGGGAATAACTTGTAGGGAAATATATGTTATAGCAAACTCCTTATGTGATGCTTGTACACAACTAAATATGTCACCACCTTGTCATATCATTTACCCAGTGTTGTAGAGGTCACTTTTTCAAATACGTAACAAGTATATAATTTCATTAAACAGAAATAAAATATATTTCTCACTTTGAAAGAGGTTTAAATAAAGACATGCCATTATTTGCAAATGAGTCTTTTAGGTCTTTCTAAATACTAACCTTGGAAAAACCCTGGAATATATAAAGAATCCAATGCTACAAACTCTACAGCCTTCTTAGGAAACATCTCTAGGTGTCTGAATAACCATGCACAGATAATGAGAACAACAACAAAATATCAAACCCAGAATTATTTCTTCCATTCACTACCCAATTGTATTCTTTTTTCTGTACCTATTTTTCAAACCTGCCAGCATCGTCCTTCCCTTATAGTCTACCTCAGGAAGATTTATGACATCTCTGAAATCTGGCTGGAGACACAACAAACATTTGTTCAGCAATTAAATATTTAGAGGTGTGATGGCTGTAGCTCAAGTTCTTGTCTACATGTGTAAAAGAGTTTATTATGTTTTTCATTCAACAAACATTTATATGCCAGGCATGAAGCAAAGCACTAGAGATATAAAGAAAAATAGAACATAGCTCCATTCTCCAGAAATCCACAATAAGATGCTAAATATGTGAAGAAAACCAACAGAATGAACTCTAAGGGGTCAAGCCTTAGGGACTTTGTCTTGTTAGATTCTGAATCTCGAACACCCAGAACATTGTTTGGAACACATGAGAAGCTCAATAAACATTTGGTAAATTAAGAATTTGAGAAACTAGGTTTTTGTTAATCCAATTAACAGGCTCGTTCTAGAAATGTTGTTTTCTCACTTTCCTGTAGATGCATATTCGCAACTTCTACATTCATTATATTGCATCATAGGTGACCTTCCAAAGTGGCAATATAAGATGCTTCATTTATGAGTTCTTATCCCCAAGAATCGTCACTGTGTTTTTTTCTTTTTTTTTTTTTTTTTTTTTTTTGGTTGATTAGTTCAGATGAGCTCTGTGAGCATCCGAAAGTAATATTAAATAAAAATTTTCAGGCAAATGTATCTTTTTCAAGTAACACTTTTTGTTTAGAATAAGAGAATTTTTAAACATCCAGTAATAAGATACTTAGCAAGAAGTCAAATATAAAGCCCTTTGCTTTTCTTTACTGGGACACGCTTTTTACGAAAGTATCCTCATCTGATATGGTAGATGCTGTGGTGAGCTGCCCAGACCCCCTTCAGCAGCAAGGCCCTAACTCTCCCAGCTGCTGGGAGTACTGGCAGCTGGTGTTTCTCCTAGAATTGCCCCTGTCCAAAGCCATGCTCCTTCTCCAGGGGCAGTCCATATCTAGTGACTTGTCCAAGTGCCTCAAGGCAGAGCAGCTCTGGGGAAATGAACCCAATCCAGAATCCACTATGGGTTCATTTGAGGCCTGTGTTGTGACTGCATAGAAGTTCATTGTCTTCCTCTATCCTCCTGTTCCCGCCATTCTCTCACAAATGTTTTCCAGAGTTCTCCCCAGTAAACCTCCTGTATATACATCTGTCTCATAGCCTGTTCTCCAGAGAACCTAACTTCAGACACCCTATATGAATGCCTATGCTGTATTTGCATAACTATGATCAAGTCAATTAACATCCCTGAGCTTCATTTTCATTCAATCTGTAACATTAAGAGATTGAAGTGGGTGATTTCCAAGGGCCTTACTACCTCTTAAGTTGTATGATTTGCTACTCAATAATCTTATTATGAGATAAATAGGTGGTATATTCCTTAGATATTTGAAAGAAAGAAAGGCATGATAATCATCAATCTTGAAGAGAAGGATTTGGATAATACTGTTCAAATCCAATTTTCATATCAAGATGATAAAACAATACCTTCTTTCTTAGACCTCTGGAAAAGAATTGTCTGAGAATTTTGTTTTTGACTGGTTGAGTTGGTATCTAAAGTACAGTCTCTGTTGCCTTGAGCAGGGATTGAAGGAAATAGTAGTATTTAACTTGGAGCTCCGTGATAGCATGGGGGAGGTAAACGCATAAAAATAGAACAGAATCAGGATGGTAAAAATCCAAAAGGGCCAACAAACAGTTGTGCATTTCGAACCACGTTTTACAAAACAAAAACAACATGCAGTAACAGCTGCAGCTACAACAATGCTATTAACACCCCCCTCCACCCCAACCACTATTCACTGGGCTTTACTGGGGCACACAGGTGTACTTGAGCAATGGAAACTCAGCATGCAGTATCTTCTCAATGCCTGACAGGTGATGAGAATGCGATAAATATTTGTTGAAGGTATTGTTTACCATAAAGTCTCATTTTTAGTACAGTACCAGGCACAAAGTAATCACTCAAATATTTGCTGATTGGGTCGTGGATGAATGGATGAATGAATAAAAACATAAATAAAATTTTATGTTATTTTCTTGCTCCACTCAGCTTTAGCCAGATAAAGTTTTCTTTCTCTTTCAGCTGGAAGCTACATTGTACAAAATCACCTTCCTTCATCTCTTCCTGTATTCCCAAGAGACCAGGTTTTCCAGTTATTTATTCTGCAATATCCTGGACATTTCTTTCTCAGTGCTCATATCAGTTTGCAACTACACACTTTTTTTGTGATTATTTCACTAATGTCTCTTCAAAGTTTCCCACAGGTTGGACTCTTGCTATTTTGTTTTGTTTTAATTACCACTGGACTTTAGTACAATGCCTAACACACAGCTTGCACTTAATATCCATTTATTGGATTGATGAATTGATGGATGAATGAATGGATATTGAATGAACGGATGGATGAATGGAGAAAAAGAGATAAATGAGAGCGAGAGAAGAATTAGGAAAACCAGGTAGATTTTTTCGTTTCCTTACCATTCAGTGGAAATGAAATACGAGGACTGGATCTAAATCTCAGTCAAAAAAGAAAAAAAGAAAAAAAAAAAGACTCAAAGGAATGACAGAAACCAAAAAGCTTGAAAAACTATGCCTCATTTAGAAGCGGGATTAATACTTTTTTGACATATGAATGTGGTACTTCAACTGGAAATTGTGTAGAATTTTGGTGTCAGCGAAGTAAAGGCTGAGGAGGTGGTTTGGTAAGGGATGTACAGGCCTATGCTAGTTGATTCTATTTAAAGAAAGAGCTAAGCCTGAGGGAATTGCATCAGTTAATTGGGGGAAAAAAAGGTGCCAGCCAGAAATGGCCATGGAGTTAGGGTGACTGAAGAATACTAAGTCAGGGAAGTCAAAACTGAAAAAGTTTTAATGAAGGTGGCTGAGATTAGTACTGTCAGCCGCAGCAGAGGGGTCAGGAAAAAGAGCTGGCTCCCTTACATTGCTCATTAATAATTTGAGCTATTAAGTCCGATGTGAAACCTGAAGTGCAAAATGAATTTCTTCTTGTGCTTGCCTTTTATAGCTATTCCTGTTGACATCCAGAACAAATAATTTTTTCCCTTCATGTTGAACTGTTTTTTTGTTTGTTTGGGAGTACAGAAAGCTAATTTTGAAAGTTGGGAACTATTTGGCCCTTTTTAATAGGTTTATATAAAATTCAATCCCCAAAATAGATCTTATCTGCTGATTCTCAAAAGATAATGGGTTTACTTTATTTTACTTTACCTGGTAAAAACCAGAGCAAGGCTTTACCAATCAGAGTTTCAGGCTACAACACCCCCACTTGGGAACCCTAGATGATCCATCAATAAATCCAATGTTTATCATCATCTGGCTCTCTTCCCGCCTGCATCAGAATCCCAGAGGGTACTATTAAAAGTACACATTTTGGTGTCTTACCTGTAAGAAATCTGATTTGAAGTCCAAGAGGAGTTTCTACAAATTTAATAAGCAGCTCAGGTGTTCTGGATGCACACTGTAGTTTTCAAAATTCTCTTAGAGTTTATGCAGAATTCATCTTTTTGCATCTGGCATTTAGAAGACTTGTTTAAATCATACATATATTTTAATCAAAGGTGGGATACTTTAGTCAAAGGTGAAGAAGAAAAGTCTACTTTTTAAAGATATGCCAAATATCATACTGTCAAGAGGTCTGAATATGTCAGTAATAAAGACAATAATAAAAACCTGATTGGTTGGTTTTTTGTTTATGGAGTTGCCTTTTCACCTGGGGATGAAACTGGTGGATAATATTACTTCCCATGACTTAGCACCACCAGGGATAAAGACTTCTTCATTTAATAAGTGATTTTCATTTCTAATATTGGGTAGTCCCCATTTTATGAATTATTCATCATGCCAGGCTTCCACCAGAGTAACATCAGTTTAAAATTTACAAGGCACAAAACACAACATTGCAATTCCTCAAAAAAAAAAAAAAAAAAAAAAACCCAATACACAGCATGTTCATAATTGTCTTTATTGCTGTATCTTTCTGTCTTCCCTATCACATGCCCAGAGCATGTGAGGAAAGGACAGGGTAGTCACAGAGGCTTTCTTGGCGAACAGGTTAGATGTTGACACAATCAGATATTTTCTTTTATATATTTCTTGAACATTTCTTTTATTTTTGAAGGGTGCAGGATCTTAAATTACAAAAATAAAAATAAAAAAATTCCATTAGAATGCCATCTGTGGTGCTTTTGGCATTTCTGTTCTTCACTTGATTCTTAAAAACACATACCTTCTGTAACACCTGGCCTTATACTTTCACATCCCTCTTCTCTCTAGAGTTTATCAGATTTGTTTGAACTAATATTAAGGGTTTTCTTTAAGGATAAAAAAAATCTTTCAAAGATATTCCAAGCCTCATCAGTATGCTGAATGGAAGACTAAGGCTTTATAAGAAAGTGGTAGGAAAGCTTCTTAGGGTATGTTTCTAATGGCTGTGAAGCCACAGTAGCTAATAGGTGAATAGTAAATCCTCCATTTGTTTAAGCTGATAATATTTTTTGCCAGCTTTGTGCAACAAATGCTGTGTGTGAAGTTTCTTAGCTAAGATTTCTTAACTCAGCATCCAAGCCATTACCCATTACCATGAAGAATGTGGCAGTAGTTGAACACAAAGAGATACTTTATGGGACTGAACTGTGAACAGCTGATGAAGATGAGGCTCCTAGATAGACTGAACAGAAACATTTTATTATCATGCCTAAAGGATCCTCTCTGCTAGAATGGTAATGAGTTAGTACATGCTGCCAGATAATCCTGCTTAAATGTTTTACTGCCTGCGTCTTTTCACTTCTTGCCTTTACTTCCATCTCCCATTGTATCTGAGAGGTGACATAGGCCTCTCTCCGGCCAAGACTGTTGATCCTTTATCCTCATGTAAAAAAACAAAATAAATAAAAATTACCCTTTAAGGCCTTCTCCACTTCTACCCACCTCATCTCTCATCCTTTCTTATGGCTCTTGGCTAATCTGGTCTGCTCTACTTTCGTTGAATACCTTGTATCTGGTTTGTATGCCTTGTCTTCAATCTTAAGCCCTTCCTCCATATGCCTTTGAGCTACCTTGTCAACAGACAGCTTTTTAGTTCCACACGTTTTTCTCATACATTCCACACTCTCTATGCCTGCCATAGTGCAGTCTCTACCTGGCTCTTAACGTTTTCTGAATTGCATCTTCTTTTAAAGCTTTCAATCAAAGGCCTGATCTTCTGGCAATGACCTCCATTACTCAGAGCACATTGTCTCTGGATGTTTAACTTCTCTATTTTCTCTCTCTGTGGGTCTTCTTCTCTTATGTCCTTATTCACTTATCTATCAAACTTAGATCCTCCACTTCATTCATTTCTCCACTCAAATATATCTCAAGTTCCTAGAGTTTTTCCAGGCATTGGTTGTCCTTGGAAATACAGCAATTAACAATACAAACAGTATTTGAGTTACAATGTTTTGACTTAGGATTTGTCAACTTTATGATGATGTGAAAGCATGACATATTCAGGAGAAACTACACTTTGAGTCACCCTAAAACCATTCTAATTTGTACTTTCAGTACAGCATTCAATAAATTACATGAGATATTCAATACTTCATTTTACAATAGGCTTTGTGTTAGATAATTCTGCTCAACTGTAGGCTAATGCAAGTGTACTAACACGTGTAAAGTAGACTAGGCAAGGCTATGCGATTCAGTAAGTTAGATGTATGCATTTTTAATTCATGATATTTTCAACTTATGACGGTTTTATGAGGACATAATCCCATCGTGAGTCAAGGAGCATCTGCACAGACAATATTACTGAACTTGTGGAAGGTACATTCAACCGTGCGTGCTCTTGCTGAAGCCTGAAATCACATGATTGCTTATCTATTATACTGTCTTGGAAAAATTCTATCCAGGATCATATTCGATGTTCACCACCTTTGCTCTTACACTCAGATACTTGCTAGAGAAAGCAAATTGTAGAGCAGTGTGGAGTAATAACACGATTTGGTTAAAGATTGTGTTTTATGGAACTACAATCAGATGTATTAGTAAGCACCCATGATGGTCTGAACCTCCACAGGACCCAACACAGTCCCGTGATAATACTATGTTATCAGCTAGTGTTTACTATACCTGGTACTGGGAATATATATATGCCCTCTAAGCAAACCTCCCTCCCATCTTGCTTGCTTCTTTACCCCAGCCACTCAGCACAGTACCTGATATGCAGAAGGGACTCAATATAGATTTTTTAAAATAAATCTGTATCCCACAGACGAGAAAACCAAGACTGAGAGAAGCGAGATAACTTGACTAAGGTCACGCACCAGCAAGGAGAACAGCAGCATTACCAAACTGAGAACTGTAGCTCCAGGCCATCTAGCCCCAAGCACACTGCACTGAACTCACTTTTCTGTCTCCTTATGGCCAGTCATTGCTAAGGAAGATATTGAGGTCAGTGAAGGCCAGGGCCATATCTATTCTGCACTCTCTTTTAGTATTATTGCTACTCAAAAAATTGTTTGATTAAATGAGTGAATGAATGAATGAATAAATGAATGAGACTTTTGGAGAGGGATCAAATGGGTGTCTGAAATGTTTATCCTCTCTGATTCTGAAGAATAACAATGGCTGAATATGCTGCTGTAAAAAGTACTAATGTCTTTTTCTAAGCACTTTCTCAATTTATCTTGCCACATTCAATCTTAAGGCAGCTGTACTAAATATAGAAGGCCTGGTATCTCTAAATGACCTATTTAATAGTATTTCTCCTTTGTGCCTCCAACACGTCTTTTAAAAAGAAACAAGTTTGAATAAATATATTCCACTTTCATGGTTATAATTACAGAGGCATGTGAAAGATAAAATGTGCCATTTTCATTTTGCTTTTGAACAGATGTAGCAAAACTCGTATGATTTGGAAAGAAAGTAAAACGATTCTGAAAGTTGTGCTAATAGTGCTTTAAAAATCTGATATATCTACTATCGTTCTACTATTTCTTATTCCAGAGTCTAACATCCTACACAATTAGTGTCCTAAGCCGAAGCTCAGGAGAGAGAATCCTCCACTTGATATAGAAATCTCAGTTTATGAAGACACTACTATTAGGAATTTGCTTCTAGCCCTTCACTTCTGTCTCCGCTTGTATCTGAGAGAGGAGATACATGTTAGGGTGAGTATTGGGTATTAGGGTATTATATCATGCTATTCAGGTTTCTGTTGAGGTTAAGACAGCGTATGTGAAGGGGATAAGGTGATGGGAAGGATAGGAAAAGTCAGCCTATAGATGAAAAGGAAAGTAAGACACAGTGAGAGAAGATGGCATTAAATGAAATTTGCATATTTCACAGAAACAGTTGGCAAGCTCAGTCGTTTTTGAGAGCCACCTGGGCCATTTTGCAAGCTCCTGATGAAGAAGCCCTGCCCTGTCTCCGTCAACTCAGAATCTCCAGGAATGGGATGCAGGCACGAGTATATTTCCAAACTCCTCAGGCATTGCCAACACTCAGTCAAGGAAAAGAGCCACTGTCCCCATGTCTCTAATGCAGAAGGCTGTTAGAAAGCATTACAGAAGCTCACTTGGGCAGTAGTGAATGCATTCCTTCATCTTTTGCATGCTTCCCAGCGAACATTGTTTCCCTTCTGTTTTCTTCTATTTCTCTTTCAGATTACATTCAACTTCTCATGCTAGCTTTCTTTATTGTTACTTATTTCTATCCAAACTGGCTGTATGCAAATCATCTTTAACCATCACTCTGACTTCATTTTACGTATATATCTTATCCATATTTTCAACAAAAACTCTGACACTCCATCCACACAAGCATCCCCCAACACCTGGGGGTTCTGAGTCTATCGTAAAGCCAGCTCTTCAGAAGAAAGCATCCATTAGAACCCATCGAATAATGAGGGAAGGCTGAAGTGGCTTCTCATTTCCTTTACATCACCTTATTCTTAAGACCAATTATAGTCACACAATAATGAGCTGGGCCCTGAATGCTACCAACACCTCTAACTTTTCTCAGGTGCCATCTCTTTTTTTTTGCTTTCCTTGCAAAGATTTAGCACATATAAATATAGACTCTCCTGTCTTGCACCTCAGAAACAACAGGGTTATTTTTCCCTGGTCCAAGATGATACAATGTAGCCATTGTAAGCACTGTCAAATGTCCCAGGGAATAAAGGAGGTTGGCTTTCTGAGGTCATGGACCTTTCTTTATTAAATCTGAGGTTTATCAAACATACAATACTTGATTTCCTTTCCAGAAATTTTTTAACCATCAGTATCTCCAAAAAAGGAACCTCTGACATAATTTAGTTGTGCAATAAATTGGTTTGCCTAATTATCAATTATTAATGAATTAGCAACAGTTAAATAAATTCCATAGATTATCCCTCAGCTTCATTTTAGTTAGTAGTAATAGCTCCTCCTCCCACTGAACATTTAATAAGAACTGCTAACAAGTTGCAGAATTAGCAGATTTAAGTTTCATTACCTTCTGATTTCCCTATCTGCCTTCTAATGAACGATCTAATAAGCAAGGAAGTAGCCAGGAGCAGGCAGTGAAAACGAGAAAGAGGAAATGAAAGCAAAAAGACTAACGAACATAGAAGCAAGTGCATTTTCATCCTGCCTTACCACAACACAACAGTAATGGCATGACAGAGGCTCCTCTCCTGAATATAAGACTTTAGTGTATATTTGAGTTACAACCAGAGTATTGATACAATGTCATGAACAAAAAGAATTATGTCTAATACACTGAGGTACTTGAGGGAAATTTTAAGAATGACTTAAAGACACATAGCTCAATTCTATTAATTTCTAATTGTAGCCAGGGTGTTTAAATAAACGTTAACACTTAGATGGTTCAAAGGAGTCTTCCCTCCATGTGGTTACGATTAGCATATTACCAATATACATTTCTCTTTTGAAATCCCCTTTATGGCCAGTTAATCAGTCACACGTGAAAATGAGTTTTACTATGCTGCACTCATGTCTGGGTGTTACCTTCCCTACTTCCCCGCGGTGAATCACCATACCACATAATTACCCAGACACTATACTGAACAGCTCTGTTGTATTTTTAAATGCTAAATTCATCCTCAAATAGAGACTTGCCATCTCAGAGAAACACTGAAATCAGTGATTCTTATTATTGGAAAGCAATATCAAAAGGAAACATTATATAAGAGTATTAAACAAAAATGGCACAGCCTAATAATCACACTTTGTGTATGGTTCTGAATGAATTATGTGTTTCTGAATTAAGGCCAGCCCTTGAAGGCAGACTCTGTTCCCTGGCACCACCAGAAGCCTATGTTACTCGGTTGACTGAGTTGAAGTAAACAATTTCATGGTCCCACCTAAAGATCTTTCCCAAATTAATTCACAGTTATAAATTGCACTAGACAATGTGACATTAAATCCAATGCACCTTCCATGACCAGATCTTCAGCCTTTTGCAGTTACGATTTTCAGTAAGTTTCTGAAAGCCAAGACCAATTTACCCAGTTCATATGAACGTTGCTGTTAACTTCTGCAGACTGCACGTGATGTTTGGAAACACCTATCTTAAATTATGAAAGAACAAAAGAAAACTGACACTGTCCGAAGCCTAAAATACTAGTCTTCATATGCTCATGCTTCAATCCCAATGTACAGAACAGTCATTCTTTCGCACTGCTACCCTCCTTCTATAGTTATTTTTAGAGAGACAATATTTAAATAAATCATCCATAAAGCAAGCTAGTTATTAATTATTTACATATCTGGAGCCAACCCTTTTTAGTTTTCATTGAATTACTTACTTACAAATGAAAATCAGCTGGGAAATCCCAAGAGACAGACCTAGAACATAAATTTCACATCTTTTTTCTCTTACAAAGTTATTTTTAATATGAGTAATCGGAAATGCATGGAGGCAAAAAAAAATTGTTCTACAAATTAATACAGTACTCGATCCAGTATTTTTCCACTTCCGTCAAAAACAAAGGTCTGTCTGGCAGTCCCAATGGGGAAGTCAGAATGTGATGGTACTGCAGAGAACACTTCTAATACTTTACCCAGGTCTTCCTATTTCTGCAGTGGTTATTTGCCCACCCAGCATTCATTTCCGCTATGTTTTCATGTATGTACGCATCCTTCCCCACAAGGTAGCCTGTGTGCTTCAAGGAGAACCAGCCTAACCTCCGGACCTGACTAGGCTAAGGGAATCATTTTCCCTTTGTCCACAATGGATTCAGGAATGCAAGGCTAAGCCAATAGATTTCATGACATTTTCTTGACCAAAGAGACTGGTTAAATAATTGATGGATAACCCAATATTAGCTGATAAAACTCAGTAGATTTTTGCTCTGGGCATGAAAAAGAGATATTCTTCCTCCTAAAAGAGAATCTCTGGAAGAGATAATCTCAGTTCCTAAGAGAGAACCACTGGAAGAGATCATCTCTCCTCCTCGGAACTTTAAATACTGACACGAGGCCTAGATTTCCCACAACCACTGTCTTTCTGTCTGACGATTAAGCTGCCACATGTTCGAATGGTGACGCAGGTGGACGGGGCCAGAGTCCTTGTCAAAACAGGTCTGACTTCTGTCCACACCTGAGCTTTTTGTTTTAACTGAAGCAATACTATGCCTATATTGCTTGAGTTTGAATTTACTTTTCTAATATTTATAGAAAATGATATTTGAAATGTTTCCAATCACAAATATTATATCTCAGCTATCACAGCTTCCTCTAGACATTAAAAAACCTGTTCCCTTATAACTGACTATTTCTGTGCTCTTAGCATAGCTAAATTTTCATATTCTCTAGAGAGTCTTTCCTGGTTAGCCTGGAATCAATTTAACATCAAATATCTAAATTTGTAGTGATAAGAATATGAACACAAAGGAATATTTATTTTCTGTGTCTCTGAGAACAAAATGTTTTATATAGCATAAGACGTTCAATATATTCAGAAGTTTCATAATCTTATTAAAGTCAAGGCAAAACACACATACACACATTTGGTGGGAATATAAATTAGTGCAACCACTATGGAAAACAGTATGCAGATTTCTCAAAAAACTATAAATAGAACTAACATACGATCCAGAAGTCCCACTACTGCATATTTATTCCAAGAAAAAAAAAAGCTGTATATAAAAGTGATGCCCACACTCACATGTTTAGAGCAGCATTATTCACAATAGCCAAGATACGGAATCAACCTAAGAACTAAGTGCCCATCAATGGGTGGGTAAAAGGACAAAGAAAACACGAGATCTCTCTCTATACATATATATCTATATATACACACACACACACACACACACACACACTATGGGATACTATTCAGCCATAAAAAAACAATGCATACATGTCATTTGTAGCAACAGGGATTAAACTGTAGGTCATTATGTTAAGTGAAATGAGTCAGATACAGAAAGACAAATACTACATATTCTCATGCATATGTGAGAGCTAAACTTGATCTCATGGACATAGAGAATAGAATGATGGATGCCAAAGGCTAGGAAGGATGTGTAGATGGAAGGAGACATAAAGAGAGGCTGGTTAATGGGTACAAACATAAAAGTCAGATAGAAGAAATAAGTTCTAAGGTTTGACAACAGAATAGCGTGATGGTACTTAGCAATGATATTTTGTGTATTTCAAAGTAACTCTAAGAGGGGACTTGAAATCATACCAACACATAGAAATGATAAAAGGCGATGGATAACCCCAGTCCCCTGACTTGGTTGTAACACATTCTATGCATCTAACACACGCTCATATGTACACCATAAATATAAAAAATGTTATGTGTCAATGAAGGAATACATTTTGAAAGAAGACTTCAATAAGAATCATTTTGAAAAATGCCAATGGGCTTTTAGACAATTGTAGCTCAAAGTCTAGATTGTGAAAGCAGAGGTGAATGTAGAGGCTCAAAGTTTCATAAAGGTAAAAAGACAGTTTTCTAAACCCCTTCTCTGGAGATTTTGGCTCTGAAGATCTAGGATGTGTTTGAGTTAATGATTATATCTTCAATAAAGTTGAAAATAAAGGATGAAATTTTTAAATCAGCAAATTTTTGCATGAATGCTATTTGTTTTTAAAGATTTTGTGCTGGCCAGGTGCTCCCACTTTGGGAGGCTGAGGCGGGCAGATCACTTGAGGTCAGGAGTTCGAGACCAGCCCAGCTAACATGGTGAAACCCCACCTCTACTAAAATTACAAAAATTAGCTGGGTGTGGTGGCAGGCGCCTGTAATCCCAGCCACTTGGAAGGCTGAGGCAGGAGAATCACTTGAACCCAGGAGGCAGTTGTTGCAGTAATCCGAGATGGCACCACTGCACTCCAGTCTGGGCAACAGAGTGAGACTCTGTCTCAAAAAAAAAAAAAAAAAGATTTTGTGCTGTGACTTGGGAATAGGAAGTTGAGGAATGGCAATAAACAGGCCACTTGAAACTTTACTTAAATGTAGTTTTTTAATGAGACAAGATAATAGGGAAAATGCTTATCTTCTACATATACCATGGAACAGAAAACCAGATAACCCTGAAAATAGTTGACTTGAGACAAGATGACTATAGACTTTTTTGGTTAGCCAAAAATGCTACTGGAAAATAGATAGCAGTATCAAGAGCACCAGATCCTAATAGAAGGATAAAAATAATGCATTAAAGTTCCAGTAAGGTTAAAAAAAAAGTTGGTGATGTAATTAATACTAGACAGATAGCAAAAACGGTCGGTCATGGCCACTTCCTGTTAAGGCAATACATTAAATTTTGTTTCAAAACATTCCCACATTCCCTTTATTCACTATATAAAGAGGGCACTCCATTTGAACTATTGATTTTGCTAAGAATTAGTTTTATAAAGCCTAATTATATACAGATGCCCACATCCTATTTCTGAGGAATCAATTGCTCATCTAATCAGACAGGGTGAAAATTCTGGCTGTGATATTAACTATCCATACGGGCTTGGTTAAGTATCTTAAATGGAGTATGCCGTAATTTCCTCATCTATGTGTTGAGGATAATACTACCTGCTTCTGAAGGGATTACTTAGTGTATTACAGGAGATTGAATTGGGAAAATATTTACATAATACCTGGTACATAGCAAACCTTCAAGACAGTATAGCAATGGTCATTACTATCAATGTTTTGTCTAAATTGGCAACAGACTCCAACTTGTGGCTTCTATAGAGAATGTAATAACACAAACTCAAAAAGAACTGAGTGACTGGCCCAGGAAGAAAACACCACTTTTAAAAACAGTACTTCTGATTCTATTAGATAACCCATCAACACCTTTGATAAGCGTAAAACTCTCTTCCACTATTTTCATGTTATATGATATTTGAAAATAAATTCAGATGGCCATTAGAAGGAAATTAAACTGATGAAAAAATTAAATGTGTTTTTTTCTAAACGACACAAGGTCCTCCCTGAAACTCAATATTCTAAAATGTTTCCTCCAGGACAGTGTTTCCTAAAGTGCAGTCCTGGGCCCCTGATAAAAGAACCACCTCAGGTGAGGCAATTTATCAAAATAAAAACTACTAGGTTCCCAGACCAGACTAACGAAGAAATACAGTGAGGAGGAGGGAGAGGTTTCAGAACCTGCAATTGTTGCAGTCACTTGAGATGCATTTCTATGTGCATTTAGATGTACAAAATCATAATCTGAGGCAGTGATCCACAAAGTGTGGCCTCTAAACTAGTAGCAGCAGTATCATCTGTGAACTTACGGGAAATATGAATTCTCATGCTCCACCTCAGACCCACAGAATCCAATTCTGAGGGTGAGTTCAGCAGTCTGTCCTTTTAAGGTGTTACAGATGAACGCTAAAACTTGAGAACTACTGCTCAAGAGCCAAGAATGATCCAAGGAGCAATGCTTTGGCATCATCTGGGAGCTATCAGAAACCAGAAACTTGGGCTTCACCCCAATCTAAGTGAATCACATTCTACAGACTTTATCAAGATGCCCACATTATTACTATGCACATTAAAATCTGAGAAACCCTGGGTAGGGCACAGTTTTCCAAACTTTCATGAAAGTAAAAACGTAACCTCCCAACCCCCTTCCCTGGATATTCTGATTTCTTTAAAGGTGCTATGATTGGAATGTGGTTTGTTCCCACCAAAAGTCATGCTGAAATTTGATGTGGCAGTGTTAGGAGGTAGGACCTGGTGGGAGGTGTTTGCATCATGGGGGAAAATCCCTCAAGAATATATTAATGCCCTCCTGCCAGGGTGAGTGATTTCTTGATTTTCCAAGAGCATGTTGTTAAAAAGAATGTGGCTTCCTCAGTTTCTCTGCCACCCCTCTCATCATGTGATCCCTTGGCATACGCCCATTCACTTTTCCATTTTACCATGTTGTGACCCAGCATGTGCCCTCACCAGGAACCAGCCAGGTGCAGCACTATGCACTTGAACTTCAGAGCCTATAGAATTGTGAGCTAAATAAACCTCTTTCCTTTTTATAAATTACTCAGCCTCAAGTATTTTGTTATAGCAATACAAAATGGACCAAGACAGAACGTTTGGCAAGATGTTAAGATTCCATATATATGACATGAATCCTAGGTGACTAATATGATCAGGAAAGTTTAGGAAATATGGCTTTAGCAAAAAATTCTTGGGTACCACCTAAGTTATAAATCATTGCTCTATGTCAGGGTTCCTCAACCTTGGGACTATTAACATTTTAGGCCAGAAATTATTCATGGAGGTACAGTGTAGGATGTTTACTAATATCTCTGGCCTCTTCCAACTAGATGCCAGTGGAAGCCTCTCCAGTAGTGACAATTAAAAATGTCTCCAGACATTAACAAAGACCCTGGGCTGGTGGGAGTCAGCAAAATCTCTTCATCCTCCATAAAATCCACTGTTCTAGAAGACAACTTTTGCAGTGATTGATTGCTGCGTAACATGGTACTCCAGAGCTTAGCAGTTTAAATAAATAATCTTATGGAATTTTTTTGTGGGTCAGGGATTCAGGGAAAGACTGGCTAAGCAGTTCTTCTGCTTCAAGTAGCATCAGCCCTCAACACTCACTCTGTTTTCTTCCATTAGCAACCGAGCTGGAAGGCCCATGAAGACCTCACTCATATATCTGGTCACCCAGATCTCTCTTCATCCATGTCATGTCTCAGCATTTGGCATCCATCTCAAGATTCTTTATGGCATGGTGAACAGATTCCCAAGAGAGGAAGCAGAGGCTACCAGGCCTCTTAATGGCTAGACCTGGAAATATCAGTGCTATTTCCACAACCTTCTATGAATCAAAGGAAGTCTAAGGTCAGCCTAAATTTAAAGAGCATATCAATGGACACTACCCACTTACAGGAAGGGAGAAATTGATAGCAGTAGCTTTTGAAGACTACTTATAACAATGAGCCTTGCAGATATAGTCTACCTTAATAACAGAAAGGGCCATACCTTGTTTAAGAATCCCATTAAAAAATTTTTAAAGACACATCATGGAAATCATTTTTTCTGTCTTTCTGATTTCATGGCCTCTATTCAACCTCACCACCCTTTTGAGGAGTAAACTTTTTGAGTTAAACATAACAATCTAAATGTACAGGCAGTTCCCAACTTATGATGGCTTAACTTATAATTTTCGACTTTATGATGGTGTGAAAGCCGTATGCAGTCTGTAAAAGCTGTACTCCAACTACCCATACGACCATTCTGTTTTTCACTTTGTGTACAGTATTTAATAAATTACAAGGTATTCAACACTTTATTACACAATAGGTTTTGTGTTCCATAATTTTGCCCAACATAGGCTAATGTAAGTGTTCTGTGCATGTTTAAGGTAGGCTAGGCTAAACTATGATGTCCAGTAGGTAAGGTTTATTAAATGTATTTTGACTTAAGATATTTTCAAACTTATAATGGATTTATCATGACATAACCCAATTATAAGTCAAGGAGCATCTGTGCATGTCTCAATTGTAAAGCTATCTGAGTTTTTACATCCTGAATCAGGATATAGAAGGTTATCAGTATGCTAGAAGCCTCCCAGTCATTAATTCTCTCCAAAAGTAATCACACTGCATTCTATCACTATAAATTAGATTTTCCCACTTTTCAATTTCACATAAATGAAATCGGAATATTACCCCTTTGTGTATGGCTTCTTTTGCACACCATCATGTCTGGAAGATTCATATGTGCTGTTTCATATATAGCGAGACCCATTATTTCTCCCTTTAACTGGTGTGCCTGTTTTCCATCTCTCTCTCTCTCTCTCTTTTTTTTTTTTTTAACATTTTATCCTTTATTCCTTAACTTAATTAATCTTCTTTAAAAGCTGATTCTACAGCACTTTTGATTAAAACTCATCATCAGCTCTTGGTTCTCCAGCACTTTCAAAACAAAACCTAAATGGATAGCCTCCACAATCTGATACAAATCTATCTTCAAATCTTAAATTATTCTCCATCCAGAGTACCCAACTGGGTCCCACTTAATCTTTAACTTCTACTATATTTTCAATCAACTTTACTGGGGCCCTGGAATGAAGAAATGCATCTTATTCCAAGGTACTATGTTTTGTTTTTTGTTTTACTTGCTGACATGAGTTGGCTGGACTTTTAATTATGAATTGTTAAGCACAACAGTAACTATATACACCACTAACTGGCCTATAAGATATTCTCTAACACCACAAACTTGAAGTTGTTTCTGGCTAAACTAGAAAAAAAAAGAAAAAAGAAACTTGTGGTAAAAAGTATTTTTTTCCATGGGATGTTAATTCACTTAGGAGAAATCTAATTGAACTCTCTAAAACACAAACTGATTAGAAAAAAGTAAGCTAGAGGGAGTAGAAAAACAATTGAACAGAGGTGTGTATGAATAGACTATATTATCTGGAACAATTAACAATCTTTTAGCATTAGGAATATGTCAGGATAAAGAGTATTGCTTGAATCCAATGATCACAGCTTTGGAGAAACCATCTATTAAGGACCTAAAGGCAGCAGAGAAGGATAAAGGTCTACAAAGAAGTAACATTGAGAGAATTGGAATTATTTTGAACACGAAAGAATAGTGAGAATAAAAGATGTCTTTAAATATTGAAAAGAATGTTATTTGCATCTTTACTGCATCTAACTGGTGAGTGTCAAAGGGGCATAAACAACATCAGTATACAATGAGCACCCAATGACAATATCACTGGAGTTGGGAATTCGGTCTTAAGCAAAAGTTTGGGCTAATATAAGTGGTTTCCAGCTATTGGTTGATTAACCAAAAGCATCAGTGTCACCAGAGCACTTGTTATTAATACAAAGCAAAATCATCTTGTCCTACTTCCTAATCTGCTGAATCTTATGGGACATTGTGGCTAAGAATGTACATTTGTAAGAAGTGCCTGGTCAAGCTCTAAGACCTCCTTTAATTCAAGAAAAGTCTACCTTTGGTAGAAAACCATGTATTAAAGTGTTTCAAATTGCCCCTGACTAAAAAGAATGTTTTCAATTATCGTAAGCTTCATTTGTTCATTTGTTTATTTATTCAGTATTCATTGGGTAACTTTCATGTGTACTGACGTAAAGTGAACACAGAGATTCAGGTCCCTGAACTCATGGAGTATTCACATTAAAAGAGAATGCAGATATTAAACTAATAAAGACAGAAGACAAATTTGAAATTATAAATATGCCAAGCCATATAATTGTGACAAGTATTATGAGAGAAATAATGGTACTTGATGCAAAAATGCTAAGGGGGCCTGATCAAGACTGGAAATCAGGAACATCTTCACTAAAGAAATGCCATCTAAGCTAAGATTGAAGGATGAGAAGAAACTTTCCAGGCCAGCAGTAGGAAAAAGGCCATTTCGGGTAGAGGGAACAGTATCTTTAGAGGTCTAAAAGTAGGAAGCAGAAATTCGTGTTTGTTAGGACTGGAAAGACAGTCCCTGTGTTTGAAGCAGGTAAGTGGTCCAAGATGAAGTTGAGAGTTAGGCAGGGGCCAGACTATGCCCAGTGGCATAGCTCACTTTATGTGTCAAGTTGGCTGGGCCATGATGTCCAGATGAGTGGCCAAACATTACTCTGGATGTTTTTTATGAGGGTGTCTTTGGATGAGATTAGCATTTAAATAGGTGGATTTTGAGTAGAGCAAACTCTCCTCCACAATGGGGTGTGGCTTACCTAATCAGTTAAAGACCTGAATAGCACAAAAAAAGCTTCTCTGGAGCAAAAGGGAATTCTGCTAGAAGATGGCCTTCACATTTGAACTGCAACATAGCCTTTCCCTGGATCTATAATTGGCTGACCCACTCTACAGGTTTGAACTTGTTAGTCTCCACAATGCATGAGCTAATTCATTAAAATAAATATCTTTTTGTCTGTAGGTGGGTAAGTAGGTAGGTACGTACGTAGGTAGGTAGATAGTTAACTAGCTAGCTAGATAAGAGATAGCCATAGAGATAGATATACAATTGTACCTGTATATTTATCTTTATGTCTACACATCCTATCGGTTCTGTTCTCTGGAGAACCCTGACTAATACAACAGACCTTAGAAAGTTTATACATTTTATTTTTCCCAAGGTTAAAATGGGAAGCCACTGCAGGTAAGTGCCTTTAGCAAATATTAATTATTATGTATTTAGTTCTTATACTTTTTTAAACCCTTGTATCTCAGTATAGACTTCTAAAATGGACTATCAGATTCACAGCTTCCCCAAAGTCTGTTTATCTCTTTAATATTCTCTGTTATTATATTTTAGATCTTTTCCTCCCATTATTTATTCAATTTCAATCTCAAAAGTTCTACAGACTCCTGCTTTAAAGATTTTACTGGAGAAATCACTAAAATAAAACACCTTTGAAGCCAATTTAATTCCATTGCTCCCAGCATACCAACTACATATAGTCCAAAATCCCAATTTTCTCTTACTTTAGAACTTGCATGAAGAGTAGAGTTGAATGACAAGAAAAATTCAGTCCAGATTCTGAAGTTAGGAAAATCATTCATTTCTCTTCCTTTCCCTTTTCAGAAATAAATCTGTGTCAACATTTCTTTGAATTGAATTGGGGTGCACGATAAGGAGTTTTGTTGCAATTTGTTTTCATGGCTCCCATCCATGAGAAGCTACCAAACTAAATCAAGTGAGACAGAGGCAGTCTTGCTGGCCTACTGAAGCATGAAGGGAAGTCAGAATCCTTCTCAAGAAATTTACACAATTCAGAGAGCAATTATAAGCGCTCATTTTTCTCACTATGCAATGCCTGCAAGACTTTTGTTTAAAAATAGCATGAACAATATTGGGGTTTTATCATCATCACATATATTTTGGTAACCTACTATGCATAATGTACTAGGCCAGGTATTAGGGACCGAATGACTGATTGCATACATCAATCACTTATTTAACAATAACATGATAAACGTCAAGCCCTGTTCTGGCCTCTGGGATATAGCAGCGAATTAGGAACCAAGAAGGAAGAATCCTTCCCTCTTTCCTCAGATCATCTTCCATTCCGTTGAGGTAAGATAGACTATCAGTAGCAAGACAATTTCACAAAGGAGTAAGTGCTGTGACTGTAATCATGAAAAAAACAAATGCTTAACATATATTTTGTGCCAGAAACTCTACTAAGTATTTTACTCATATTAACTCATTTTACCCTTACAACAACCCTGTAAGACAGTTACTAACATTACCTCTGTTTAATAGATCAAGACATTGAGTCACCAAGAGGTTAAGTAACTTGGCTGAAAGTCGGTAGAGTCAGGATTGCCTTAAGGCATCCTGACTGCAGTGTCTCTGCTTCTTACTTCCTGTGCTATACTGGTTGCTGTGAGAGGAAGGCATGAAGGGTCCACTTTAGATGAGACTGTGAGAAAGACCTTTCTAAGTATTAACATTAGATCTGAGACATGACTAATACAGGGGAGACAAGGATTTAAAATATTCCCAAACTCCAAAGACTTAAACTGTAGGTAGGAATAAGATACTTGAAACAAAAACAACAACAATCATGTATCATTTAATGTTTTAGTAATGACTCCTGTATGTCAAACACTGTGTTAACACACTGTTTATGCTTCACCTCATTTAGTTATCACAACATTCCCATGAGATCATGCCATAGATCTCTATTTCAATGAGGGGAAATTAGGAACTTGGAGGTAATAGAGTCCTTGCCTTGGATCAGCAGAAGAAAGGATTGACTGTGCGCACAGATCTCTGGGAAAGTTTGGTGACTGTTTAGGTGAGTAAACTGGAAACCACAAACTGGAGGAGGGAAGGTGAGTCATATAAGAGAAAATGCATTTTATACAATAATTTTTTTCTATTAATTAATGGAGATAAAATATTTGGCTTACTAGAGGATGTGTAAAGCAGAGAGAACGTGTCTCTTTGAAAAGTAATGAGAAAATAACTGACATTTATTGTCTATTATGTATTAGGCACTGTCGTCAGTACTTTTAGAGTCAGTGGATTATAATTTTTAATCTTGAAGTAATCAAGATATCTGTTGGCAGCTCCAGGTCTGGAGGTGGTATCCACACTAATGGATGTCATCTCACTGACCTCTGGTGCTACAAGGTTTCTTCCAGTTGTTGGTGTTGTCTCTGGTGGTTTATTTGTGTGAAAAATTTTCTATATGTTGTAGCTTGAGCTTATATTTTAAAGTGCTTCTGATAATACTGTTTTTAATTTAATAAATTACCCTAATATCTGTCCTTATGTGTATGGGAGTGAAAGATGGGAAAAGGGAGGGAGGGAGAAACACAGAGAGAGAGAAGGGGGGAAACAGAGATACAACCATGAATGAGTATATCATGAAACATCTTAGACATTGTAGATGTTTTAAAGGATGTGATACTCATGCATTAATGATTACTATTTATTATCCCATTAATTTTGAGCTTTATTGTTTTGAACTTGCACAATGGAAATTAGATTCTCACAAGAAACGGAGTGAGAGGTTCATGAAATTCTTAGGCCCGCCACAGAGGTCCAATGGCCAATAAGGTTCCATGTTTCATCCCGGAATTTCTAAGCTAGACACAATTATTTTGATTACCCCTAAGTGCTTGGTAGAAGATGAAAAAATGAAATCCAATAAGCAACTATATGGATGTCTCTACCTTAAATTAATCCATACAATCAGAAATCAATAATCTATTTCCTTTTGCTGTGGTGTTTTTCTAGTTCACTGCCATTCGTTCAGCTATCTACCTATCCACGCACCCACCCATGTGTCCTTTAAAGAATCAGCTACTGAGCACCTATGATCTTATTTGAGGCCTATAACCCTAACCAGAGGCACAGGTATAGGAATTATGAGTCTAAAGGTAGTAGTTCAAGTCATAGACATGAAAGAGATTCCCCCCACCAAACCAACAACAACAAAAAAAGTAAAAAGAAATGAAGGCCAAGGATAAACCCATGGAGAATGCAGGCATTGAAGGGGAGGAATGTAAGGTAGGAAATGGAAACTTAGAAGAAATGATCAGAAAATTTGGATGGATCCAAGGGATTAGTACCCAACTGGCAAGATTCACCAGTTACATCTCATTGCAGGGTCAGAGGTACAGGCCTCACTACACTGGATTGAAAAGTGAAAAATAGGCACTAGGTACAAGATGTCATCAAAGATTACCTACTTCAGCAATCTGGCTGTGAAGAAAAGCAGAAAAGGTGAGAAATAAAAGAATATTCTAAGTTAAAGAAGAGTTGATAGCATAAGATGGAGGTGGCTGGAACACATTTACAGGATGCGTGGAAGGAGCCAAGATAGAGGGAGAAATCAGAAATGAAGGAAAGAATAGAGTATCAACAGCCACTTAGGCGTAGCTTCTTCCTCAGAAGCTGGAAAAAGAGAACAAAACTCAAGGCAATGACATATTTTTTAAAGTATAAGAACAGCAAGTTGAAGGTAAGTACATCTAAAAATGCTGTTTTTCTAGGTGACAAAGTCGAGGTCAACCAACTTCTAGGGGAGTGCAGTAGAAAATCTGAGGAAGCTGGTTCAGGGATAAAACCGATGTTGGAGAATTGGAGAGGAAGCTAATCCAGGACATGTAGAATTACTGGGTGGATACAAAGAGCAAAGTGATTCTGCTCTTTATTTGATGAGGTAGAGTGGCATTTCTCAAAATCTATTCCTTGTACCACCTGAATTAGATGTTCTTCGGGTCCTTGGTAATAATGCCAATTTCTGGACCCCATCTCAGGCCTTACCAGGTCTTCTCAACTGATTCTGGCTCACGCTGAAGTCTGAAACCACTGACCCAGAGCAGTTTCTCAAACTTTCTCTATCCCCCACATCATCCAGCCCTAGGTCGCATTACAATTTACATTGTTAAACTTCAGCCAATCTATGAAATGAACATCCTCAGTAGAGAGTTCTGAGAATCTGTACTGTGTTCATAAGAGGCCTGGGTGTATCTGGTGATCAGTAAAGTTTAAGAATACTGATGTAAAATTCGGATGTACCTGGTAAGAAATATTAATAGGGGTATATGAGTTCACCAGAGATAGGTTTATAAAATTTATTTTTAAATATATAGTAACACTTATTTGTGCATGTATAGTTGTATGAATTCTAGTACACAGAAAGATTTGTAGAATCACTACCACAATCAGCACAGTTCCTCATCCAGAAAAATTCCTGTGTCCGTTAAAGTCTACTTTACCCCGATCAGTAAATTCTGGCCACATCTGATCTATTTTCCATCATGCCTTGTCCTTTCAAGAATGTCATATAAATGGATTCATGTAGTGTGCAACCTTCTGAGACTGGCTTGTTTCATTCAGCATAATGCATTTGTGATTTATCCAAGTTGTAGCTTGTACCAATATTGTGTTCCTCTTTATTGCCAGCAGTATTCCAAGTTTACTTGTTCATTTATCCATTGAAAAACATGTGGGTTATTTCCAGTTTTTACTATTATAAAAACACTGCAATAAATATGTGCATAGAATTTTGTATAAACATAAGCCTTCATTTCTTTAGCATAAACACCCAAGAGTGGGATTTCTACAAACTATGATTTCTTAATTCGTTAACAAATAGTTATTGATCAGCCATTGGATATAAAGGGGAGTTTTGGTTGTCTCGGTATAAAGGAATTGTCACAAAATTGAGTAAGATGCATAATGGGTTTCAACATGAAGTACAAGAGATGGACGTATTCACAGTTATTACAAAGGAGTGAAGGATGAGGTAAAAGGCAGAGACTCATGGAGGAAGCACTGATTGCAGCTTGAATATTAACATCTTCAATTTCAATTCTCCTCTCATTGCCATGGCTAATATTATAGAATCCTGTGGACTCAAAAGCAATGGGCAATCTAAATAAAATTTTTAAAAGCTTATATTGATATTATTGTCCCCTGTTACATTCAAAGAGTAGCATATATTATGTAGTCAATAAATGCTTGGTGAAGAAATAAAGGAAGAATTATCTATATATATTTATGTAAGGTGGGGGCCAAAGGGTTGGTGGTTAGTAGTACCATAGGAAATGGTTTTAGATGATGGAAAAAGGATTTCTCATACCTGGGACAGCTTTTATCTGATGCCTACCTTGTCTCTGGCTAGAGAATGCCCGGAGGGGCACCTGCTGTTCTCCATGTCTAACAACTCAACTCAATGGTGTGAATTAATTGAGGGTTCAGCTACACTGGGGGCTCTCTGCTTAAGGACCCCATGATTTTAAGAAATAAAAAGTATTAAACTGCTCGTAGGAAGGACAGTCCGAAAACAGTAATGTGCTTGTAAAATAATGGCCCCTAGAACCTTGTTCCAAGTCAGAAATCAAAAGAATTGGAAAAAGCAAGGTGCCTCATTAGTAGGAGTTGAAGTGTCCATGAACAACTTGACAGAATAAAGCTAAAGAAAGAATAAAAGATCAAGATTTGTCTAATCTTCAAACATAGGACTTTAGAATCTCCCTTAGCTTTAAAAATAGGTCAGAAAGCCCATGAGTCTAAAACCAACACACATCTGTTTTGAAATCTGCCTCTGAGTCTTATTTTTGACTAAGACAACATCCGTTTGGGCACATTACCAGAAGAAACACTGTACGCTGAGAATAACTAACAGATAAGTTTAAGTTGTTTAAGGAATAACTAGACTTACTAATATAAAACGAATGCCAAATGCCTGCCTTATTCTGATCACCGTGCTTCTGAAACTGTGCATACTAAATAAGACCAGTAAGAAAGTACAGAGAGAGGATATTTGCAGATAGAGTCAACGGATGCATTACTTGACTAGCGCATAATCACCACCTTCATCATGACTCCTGGTTTAGGACACAAGACAGAATCAACACAGATAGGAGAACTTTATAATTGTTCAACCACCTTGCAGAAAAGAACAATTTGCTTATCATGAAAGTTGTTTGTGGAATATGTATGTGTGTATGTTTCTCTGTGTGGGTCTGTGTGTGTGTGTGCCTATATTGCTTTTATATATGTGTGTATAGTTCTGAGTGTGTAGATCATGCAATAGTCTCAGCAAAAGAGGCAATGTTTAGTCATTCTAATATAGTGCTGGAAGAATCACTATTCCTCATGTTGCAATGTGACATCTCTATGATGCTTTATGTTTGCAAGATGATCTGTCACCATTAAATTGCCAAGTCTCTGAAAAAAATATAGGTGACAAGAATTATTTTTATTATTGTTTCTCCTTGCTTATAGGTACGCATTTTAAATTTATCCTGCAAACCAGCTCTTCCCATCTTCCCTGGGTCTATTATCCCATCAGGTAAGACAAAAGGTTGAGGTCACCTTGCTTTGGGTCTCTCTTCTTTCTATCTATAATCAGCTGTTGCTAAGCCCCATAAATATCTCTTAGAATATTTTAAGAGTATAACAACAGTAATAGTGATAACAGCAGCTGTAGCTGACACTTTTTATTGAGCATTTGCTATATGCCAGGCAATGACCTAAAATATTTACAGCATTAATCTTCATTATAAACCCAAAGCCAGATCGTCTTCATTTGATAGATGAGAAAAACAAAAGTACATTCGTTGGAAAGGATAATTCTTTGTTCAATATCATAGCTAGAAGATAAGAGACCCAGGAGTTGTACCCAAGCTCTCGGTCCACAAATTATCTTGATTTCTTGCTTTCTTATGTGCATGTGTGTGTGCGTGGTATAGGTGTTTATGTGTGTATATACACATATGCATATATGTATACATATACAGGATATATTGAGATACATGCATACATGTCCACATGTCAATATATAAATACATGGCTTCTCCTGTCACTGCTATGGGAAGCAATCTGCTACCAGCTGAGTTAATTGCCACAACTACCTTTCACTCTGGCAGCAATGGCTTGCGTAGAACTGGTGGCCATACAGTAAGGCTGCAACAGGTCAGAGACCACTCAGTCAGAAAGTACAGCTCCTAGGCTCTTTGTTCCTAGATGAGGCCACATCCATCCATCCAGCTATTGCCAATAGAAAGTGAACAGAAGATTTGTGCATTTCTTTAAACCATATGTGTTAAGAAGCAGGTGTGTCTTTTACTCTGTCTCTCCCTTCACTGCTTGGATGCAATGATGATGAGTCACTACAGAACGTCAAGGCCACAGGAGAGAAGGAGCCTGAATCTCAAAATTGCCACGTGGGAGAAAGCTGTCCACCAACAGAAAACAGATGCCTTGAACAGTACAGGAATGAGAAATAAACTCCTCTGCTAAACTGTTGAAACTGAGAGATCTATGTGTCACCACTGTCTCCTCTACCCTTATATACTCAAGTAGATCCTTTATTCCAATATCTTTTCTCATTATTCCCCACATCTTTCACCTGCAGGGATCAGGCAACTTTTTCTGTAAATTTCTAGATAGTAAATATTTTAGGTTTTGAGGCCTCTGATGTGTATTTTACTTACTTTTCAAATTACTTTCTTTAAAATGCTTTAAAAATATTTTCACTGGAGCACTGTAGAAAAACAAGATATGAGCTGGATATGCCATGTAGATCATAGTTTGCCAACACCTAGAATCTTATTGTCAGACTAAAGTTTTAATTACAGATTATATTATATCACATACCTACCTACAAAGCTCTTTGGATCCATAATTTCTACTTTATAAGCTGTAAAGTTCTCGCCTGGAGTTTTGGCTCTTCTGCAGGCTGATAATGCTGATCTTCCCCTTGCTGCCAGTGATTCTCTAAAATAAGAGCATCTCTTCATTCCTCACTTCCCACATGTCCCTTTCTCACGTCATAGCCCTTCTCTGTCCTCCTGCCCAAGTATAATGCTAAGTAAAGGCCAGTCAGCCAATACCCACCCCACATCATTCCTCCTCTATTAAACTCACCAGGGAATTCGAATCCTTCTAGGTTTGCCTTTCTTTTGAGCTCCCAAAGGGAATTTTTAAATCACATTATTTGGCTTTTAATGATATCCTTTGACATCAACTCCCAGCTACAGTACTAGGCATTGAGACAACTGAGGTAGGAGGTGGGACTCAGCTCCGAAGCTGGGGCTTGGACACCGGACCACACTGAAGACCAGCTAAAACAGGGCTGGGAAGGAAGATTTCCATAAGACACACCTATCAGTGTGCCATGTCAGTTTACCATTGTCATGACACCACTTGGGAGTTACGGCCCTTTCCATGTCAATGACTCAATGACCCCAAAATTACTACTCCTTCCCTAGAAAGTTCTGCATAAACTGCCCCTTAATCTGCATGTAATTAAAAGTGGGCTTAAATATGACTGCAATTGACCTGAGCTGCTACTCTCTGTCTATGGGGTAGCTCTGCTCTGCAGGAGCAGTCATGGAGCTGCAGCGCCATCCAAGCTTTAACACTGTTGCTTCAATAAAGATGTTTTCTGCTATTCTACCACTGACTTGCCCTTGAATTCTTTCCCAGGCAAAGCCAAGAACCCTCAAAGGCTAAGCCCTCCTTTGGGGCTTACCTGTCCTGCATCACAACTACAATAAATGTGTCCTAGCCCTTACTTAACTTATGGAGGGTGAGAGAGACAAACAAGTGATGATAATATAAGGTTACATGTGCTACTTATGGAAATACGAGACAGGAATGGGAAGTAATAGGGAATATTGTGTCTCATGACATTTTTTATTTTGTTTCAAAGGCACATCTTGTTGCTAACTAGAGAAAAGGACAAGATTTTGTGTGTGTATGTGTGTGTTCTCACCTCCTGCAGCAGTATGAGCATATTTCAGAAAAGCATTTAATTGATGAAGATCTGAAAATTCAGATCAAATCAATTGTTAATTTTTTTAAGAGACAAGGGTCTCACTACGTTGCCCAGGCTGTAGTGTAGTGGCTATTCACATTGGCATGATCAAAGAGCTCTGCAACCTCTGGAGTCCTCTGCCCGGGCTCCAGCTATCCTCCTGCCTCAGCCTCCCAAACAGCTGAGACTACAGCCATGTGCCACCACATCAGACTCCAATTATTAACTTTGACATACATATATGAAAGGTATTGTCTTAGATACTTAGAGTTACTAAACAAAAATAAAACCTTATTTGTAATTATACTAGTCCCAAGAGAACTTTGAAATTACTGACAAAAGAAGACTCATTAACATTGGGATCATTAAGATAAAAATAAAAATGGAAAAGTAATATAGTACAAGGGAGACTATAATTATACCACAAAGACAAGCTAAAGATGGTCATGACAATGACACATTAACTGTGTCTCAGAGCTACATGATAACACAAAATCATACAAGATAGATAGATTATATTGACAGATAGATAGACAGATAGACATTATTGTCTGATAAAAACAGGGAATCAGTTAACCAGCACAGTTGAATTATCTGGTGAGATAGTTATTTTGACAAATAATTATACCCTGGCCTTACTCGTGTTAATGAACAATCAGGATTAAAGCCAGGGTAATCAGTGCAAACAATTTTTTTTCCCAGCAGTAAACTTTAAACATAATTTATTTCCTGAGTTCTTGTACAAGAAATATAAAATGTTCATTTGTAACACTTTTTAATCCACTCTATGAAAAAACAACTTTAAAGTATAGGTCTATATTTTAACATCTTAAGGGGAGAAGAAAGAAAAACTATGCACTTGTGCTAAGCACTCAAATTTTATTGATTTATGTTGATGCAGGGTTACAACCAAAAGAAAAAAATACACAAAACTTGAAATATGGGTGATTACTTAGTTCATTGCACTGCTTCTCTTTAATGGCAATGGATATAAGAAGCAGATGCTAGGTAGCCAGTGTTCAGACAGTCAGCTTACTATAGTAGAGTGTTGGGAGAGTAGGCTTTGTCTGCTGATGATGGAAGACATCCATGCTAAGCAGCCAGACATGCCCATGGTGAATCTGACATTTTGTTATGAAAACTGAAGATCTTGACATGAAGCAGGAGGCCATATAATTTCCACCTGAAGATGGCTTAGAGAAAGCAGGAGTAAAATGGGCCTTACAAACAAAATCTGCTCAATTTCTGGGGAAAGTATTTGGATCTAACCACAGATATTTAAACCTGGGCATGATTTGGAGACTTTGAAGGGCAAGAGTTCCCAATTAGCTATTCAAAGCATCAGGTATTAGTTCTCACATGTTGACCAGTACCAGAATCTCCTCAACAGTTTGTTGAAACAGACTGCTGGATCCCCTTCCCAGAGTTTCTGAGTTAGTGCACAGGATGGGAGGCTCAACACTTATAGGATCTCAGGTGATGCAGATGCTCTGGGCATCACATCTTAAGAACTACTTCAATAATGGAAGAGGAGGGTGCCTAGACAACACCTAATATTGAACGTCACTACTTTCTAATGGGCTCACTATCACTGGTTGGCAGCAAAATGGCCTCATAAATCTAAGTAATAGGTCCACATAAAGTTACATAGTGGGGTCCATCTGAAAATTGAGAAAACCTGGCCAAAATGGTTATTTAGACTTGGGCATAGATTGTCTCGAGTTGCTCTTTGAGGTTTGTAATAAGTCAATAGGTGCACGTGAACCTCTGGACATAATAATAAATAATAAATAACACAACCAAAGCCAAGAAAAACTCATCACTTCTCAACTGCCACTGGCAGTGGCACTGGAGCACACAACCAGTTCTTCCCAACTCCCTATGAAGGTGTTGAGGTCTTTTCTGGAAGAGGTCAATGTCGGGGGTCACAAGTATAAGCTGCTTTCTTTGCCCTCATATAACATGACCTAGTAATTAAGGCCAAAGTGGTTGCATTTACAGAGATTAGGGTTTAAATATTGGCTTCTGCATTTACTATATATATTACCTGGAGCAAGCCATTTTGACTTTCCAAACCTCTGTTTTCTTACCTATAAAATGCTAGTAATGCCACTTAACTTATATCACTTTTGAGATAGTTACATAATGTGTAAAAATACTCGGCATAGTGGCTAATACACAGTTAATAATAAAATTTGCCACTAATAATGTTAATATTTTCTTTTTCTTCTGATCAGTATTACTATTACTGGCAATTAGGTGAGCATAGAACAACAATCATTATAAACGCAAGAGTGAAATGGAAATATATCAACAATAGTGATATAAAGTCAGCAAAGGGATGTCACATGAGTAATGTAAGGAGTATCCGCCACAACATGGTTCATAACAGTAAAACACATTTGAATATATAAATATTTATTATGAGCAGACTGCTTAAATACATTAAGAGTTCATGTGACAGAATATCATCTGGTCCTTAAAAATAATAATATAGTTCTAATTTACGTACATGGAAGATACCATGATACACTCGTGGAAAGAGAAAGCACTTTATAAAATAGAGGAAAAGATACAAGTTGAGGGATAGAGAACAGAGAATTATATCTGAATAGATCTACATACCACAATGTTAATAGTATTTATGATTAAGCAGTGGAATAGTTAATATATTTTATTAATATATTTTGTATATATTTGTCTCATATATATGGAAAATTTTTAACATATTTGTCTTTATTTAGAAATATAAAACTAGTACTACTTTAAAAATTGATAAATAAATTTGATTAATACACTTAATGCAAGGAGCTATATTTAAAAAACAGACCACAGTAGGGGCAATTGTCTAGGAAAGGATAAATGGAGACTAATCTCTCAAATTTTTTACTTTTTCAGAGAAGGGAATAGCTTATCTTTCATATAAGCTGCACTTTCTGCTATAAAAGTATGCCACGTAGTATATTATGTACCTAATAAAACAGCTCTCTCCAGTCTTCTCATTCTCTCTCTCTTTCTTCCCCCATTCACATGCTCTCTTTCTCCTCTTTAATCATCTTCTCCTTTGTCATAAGACCAAAGAATTCCAAAACATACATTTCATGTCACCTTTCTGAAATGGCATCTTCCACCAGGGCTACTACATATATGAACATGGCATTCAGGATGACTTTGTCTTCAAAGTGTCATTTTTCTATTTGTTCAACTTCTAATGCACCCTAATGTTCCAGCTTAAATCTCTCTTCTTCTCTGAAGATTTCCTCAATTTTTTCACATTGATATGTTTTGTTTCTTTGAGTTTTACAACACTGTGTATGCATATATCTGGTATAGTATTTATGATTGTCTGCTTTGCTAATTGCTCCAACAGCAACCACAATGAAACCAACAGTACAAACATAAGTGAATATTTACTGAGCACTTACTTACCAGGCCCATGAAAAGAGCTCTTAATGCATCATTATTTTTTCATTTTATTATTTATTTATTTATTTATTTATTTATTTATTTATTTATTTATTTTTTGAGACGGAGTCTTGCTCTGTCGCCCAGGCTGGAGTGCAGTGGCGCAATCTCGGCTCACTGTAAGCTCCGCCTCCCGGGTTCACGCCATTCTCCTGCCTCAGCCTCCCGAGTAGCTGGGACTACAGGCGCCCGCCACTGCGCCCGGCTAATTTTTTCTATTTTTAGTAGAGATGGGGTTTCACCATGGTCTCGATCTCCTGACCTTGTGATCCGCCCGCCTTGGCCTCCCAAAGTGCTGGGATTACAGGCGTGAGCCACCGCGCCCGGCCCATTTTATTATTTATTTATTGGAGATGGAGTCTTGCTCTGTCACATAGGCTGGAGTGCAGTGGCATGATCTCAGCCCACTGCAACCTCTACCTCCTAGCTTCAAGCAATTCTCCTGCCTCAGCCTCCCGAGTAGCTGGGACTATAGGCATGTGCCACCACACCCAGCTAGTTTTTGTATTTTTAGTAGAGACAGGGTTTCACCATGTTATCCAAGCTGGTCTCAAACTCCTGACCTCCAGCAATCCACCCGCCTCAGTCTCCCAAAGTGCTGGGATTACAGGCGTGAACCACCACGCCCGGCCTCATTATTTTTTCTATCCTTATTAAATATAAGTGACCAAGTGCTAAAGGCATGAGTTATTTTGCTCCCCTGTACACAGCTAGATAATGTAATATCTAGTGTAATAGTTAGGACACAATTGTGGGTTCTTCCTTAACTTCCTAGTCTTTAAAGTTAATGCCCATGATATGGAAATTTATCTTTTGTAATTTGTTATATATGTGAAACTTTGAAAAATATGTATACTTAGGCACAACCTGGAAATAGAAAATCAGAATATCTTGAAACAAGACAAGGGCAAGGATACACTTTATGAAGTGTTCATAATTCATTTTGATGCCCAGCCTGTTTAAAAGCCACCCCACTATGCTGTGATGAGTTACATTATGAGTATCGTCTGCTCAAAAACTACTAAAAATTCCAGTCTACTGTCTCTTTCATTTAAAAAAAAAAAATCCCTTTCACGTTACGCCTAAGACCTAGCACATAAGGTCACAAGAAAATCTTCAAGATAAAACTGTATATGAATTCAGGAAATAGTTTATTCCCTTTGTGGACTTCAGTAATGGGAGAAATCATCAAAGAAAGACTTCCAACCAACTTCAAGGAGAATTTGTTTACCCTAGACATGGCTTGTTACTATTGGTGAGATTAGGAAAGGTTTTTCTTCAGAAGAAATTCTTGTTATGATTAATTGAACCTTTCCTACTTGAAGACTTGGGAGAAGAAATAAAACACACAAAGCCACTTTGATGGAGTTGTTGTGATTTTTGAACCTGATGTTTAACAAGAACTAAGTGCAGAAACATAAACTGCCAGATTTACTGCGTTGTAACTTCATCTTTTTTTTTTTTTTTTTTTTTTTTTTTTTTTACTGAGATCTTTCTTCCTTTATTATTGAGACAAAGGAACGGTTAAAAAAAGAAACTAAGGAGAATGAAAAGTAATCCTCTCCCAAAGATTTTTATTGAAGCAATAATGTTTTAAAAATATCCAAAAGATATCAGAGGGAGAAAAATTTGCAAACTATTCAAAATAGCTAATTACAGGGCAGCTGATATTACAAAATGCTTGAATACTGGCATATTAGTGAGTGAAATGCTTAAGGCTATCTCAAGGTTAAAAGATATTAGGATACTCTTTTAATAGTTGTTTTTTGCATTATCAGTAAATTCTGAGGAAAGATTTTTTTAATAACCTGCACAATTCTCTGAACTTGAATGTTGCAGGTAGGTAAGAACAAGGACAATGAAGTAAGTGAGAAAAGGAGTCAAAAAAGAAACCAGTTATAAGAGGAACAAGATCACACTACTTTTGGTTTGTACTATTCTTTAGCCTTGAACATGAAAAAGAAAGTAAGAGACTGATATTGTACCAAGGCCACTGTTAATTAGATTTATGTACACTTTTAGGCATTAAACTAAAATTCTACTTCTTTTTCAAGTTCTATGTGATTTCATATTATTTTAGCTGAGAAAGGTGTCTCAAACCTGTAATCCCAGCACTTCAGGAGGCCGGGGAGGGAGGATCACTTGAGCTCAGAAGTTTGAGACCAGCCTGGCCAACACTGTCACCTCATCTCCACAAAAAAAATAAAATAATTGGGTGTGCTGGTGCATGCCTGTGGTTCCAGCTACTGGGGAGGCTGAGACAAGAGGATGACTTGAGCCTGGCAGATCAGGGCTGCAGTGAGCCGATATCACACCACTGCACTCCAGCCTGGGTGTCACAGCAAGACGCTGTCTCAAAAGTAAATAAATAAATATTTAAAAACATTATTCAATAATGTTTCTCAAATATTATTTCGAAAGCTGGAGGAAAGGATACTTCTTCTTTAATAAATGGCACAGCTTGTAAAATACGGAGATTTGTTTTCTTTGTTACTTTTAATGCCTTAAAGAAAATGAGAATATGGAATACTAACAATTGACCAACAAGTTAATGTCAAGAGATGGTGCCTGGATTTTTAAACCCTAGGGAAGGTTCCAAAATAGTAGACTACAGAGAGGAAAAGAGAACCCTTATAGACTGATAAGAATGAATCTGCACTGAAGGGAGACACATCTAACTGAAAGACCTCTAATAGAAACCTAAAAAACAGTATGGGAGATATGGCATTATAAGTGATGGGATGCCATGTGTTCCCTCATTATGAAGGCCATTGGGTATGGAAAGAAGAGAAGGGTAATGGTTTAAGAGCTTAATTGTAACATATAACAGAAGATTGGGAAGAACTGGGAGAAGCATTTGAAATTTTCTCCATCTGTATATCTATGATAAAAATACGGTTAATGAGTGGACACTGAGCCTGCAGCAGAGAGGGAAATAATCTCAGAAGTCACCAAGATTTAGTTGAGTGAAAGTCATTATTGCAAAAATGATCATGGGATGTTTTACCTAATTCCAAAGTAAAATGACTTTCTAGAAAGGGAGGTAAATTGGTGTGTGCATTAAGGATAAAAAGGACTGGCTTAAAATTTGAAAACTCAAGGTTTGCAAACTATGATAGAAGAGCTCACTAGAAATAAAAAGTAGGAACAAAAGGAATACAATGGTAGGTGTTAGCAGCAACTTACCGGTCAGATGGAACATTTCTTTGCTGCATTTAATTTACAGAGGTCTTTATAATCGGCGTAGAGACAAGATTTTGGGACTTAAGAGACAGGAAAGATGTAAGTTTGTCAATTATCTGCTAAAGTGCTTCTTTGCTAAAAAGCGTATCTGGTAAATTCTTCCTTAATTTGGGGTCTATTCAAAAAATAGTATGAATTTTGAGGTTAAAACACACTAGATTCGAACCCAGCTCTTCAAGTTAGAAGCTGTGATATGAGTCAATGACACCCATTAAAGGTGACTGCTGCAGTTGCCGGGGATATTAAAAAGTAGTTCTTTCTGAGCACCACCCTAGTCTGTACTCTTAAGCAGCCAGTCTAATACTGCAGGTCCACAGATTGCTGTTTGGGGGGTGCTAGGCTCTCATGAAAAGTGAAAGATGTAAGAAGTATGAGCCTCTTGCACCAAACAATGCAACGCACAGTGATTCTACCATATTCTTTGCAGACAGCAACACAGTAGCTATTAATATCAATCCCAGCCAAAATTTTAGCACAAATTAACAAGAGGATGATTTGTCAACAGTCCAAAAAGAAAGTGGTGGCCACCAGATTCTAGTGTGGCTTGTTACTTAGCAAGTTGTACCAACTAATTTCTGTGATAATTTGTCTTAAATTAATTGATGTTATTTTCACTGTTTCTATATCATCACTTTTCAAACAATGTTCTGTGAATGTCAGATGCTAATAAAAGAAAGTTAAAAGAAAATTGGAAGGTGGCAGATTCTAAGGTCAATTAAATTTGGAAATCCCCTGTTAACCAGTTTAAAGGGTTTCTAACTCTGGACTTCTTAAGGACATTGATATGCTAATGGAAGTAAATCTCTGGAAAGGGAAAGAAGTCTGGGAGATTTCTCAAACTTTCACTTTTGTGTAAAATTTTACAAGCCAAGGTAAATTGAGTGTTTCCTCTACACTATTTTTCAATTATTCCTATATCAAATGCACTTAATTCCTGGCCAGATTGCTCTCCCTTAAATATGACACAGTGTCATGTACAAAGTTTAAGACAAGCATTGAGCTTCTTACTCAATGCTATATATATTACAACTCCCACATCAACAAGCTGAATGAATCAGGTAGGAGGCAAGTTACTAGGTGTCTACAGGGTAGGAGAGGTCAACTGACTCCTGTTAGTTCAAATAAGTCACTCCAGTATAAACCAGTAGGTGGATCAAATCAACCACCTTTTTTAAGGAACGCATATGTGGCTCCTTCTGCTGCATATGTGACTATTTTGAATCTAAAATATAGAGTAGAAAAGCAAACCAGTGGTTGATGTCTATAATCTAAATGAGAAAACATTGAAAAAAAATCAACACCAAAGCAAGTTGTGACTATCGAGAGAAATCCTGGATGTTGTTTTCCTTTACAGATATGCAGTAGTAGAGTCACTTGCATATATTAAAGGTTTATTTTTAGAAACAAACAGAAATGATTGGGAGGGGAAAAATTAAATATTTTAGATGCTTCCACTTGCTCATGCCCTGTGGTGTTTTGAGTCAGTGCAGTTGGGAGTTAAGGAGTCAAGGACACAGGGACCTGACAATACCTACAGAGATTTTAGATAGCAAGGATCTCTGCTCATAGTGAAGTTTGCACTGTACTATGTTTCTAGAGTAGTAAGATAACATTTTTTTTTTTTTTAACAGAGTCTTGCTCTGTCACTCAGGCTAGAGTGCAGTGGTGCAATATCTGCTCACTGCAACTTCCACCTCCCGGGCTCAAGCAATTCTTCTGCCTCGGCCTCCCAAGTAACTGTGATTACAGGCACAGGCCACCACACCCAGCTTGTATTTTATTTTATTTTTTATTTTTTTTTGTATTTTTTTGTATTTTCGTATTTTTAGTAGAGATGGGGTTTCACCATATTGGCCAGACTGGTCTCAAAACTCCTGACCTCAAGTGATCCACCCACCTCGGCCTCCCAACGTGCTGGGATTACAGGCATGAGCCATCGTGTCCAGCCTAACTTTTTTTTTTCATATGATATAATTGACATATAAACTCAACACATTTATCTGGTTTATCACTACTGAATAAGTAGATCTACATCAATATTGGAGAGAAAACCCAACTGTGGTAGGCCAGTTGAGAGGGACATCCATCTGCAACTTTGCCTTTCCTACCATTTTCAAGATTAATTTTGATGCTGTTCAATTTCTGCTTTATGGGTCAATTCGTGAACCCAGCCATCACATCCAGTTTATAAACCTATACAAACCAAACAGCCTAGAAGACAGAAATTAGAGCTGAGATGAGGTGTGCAAGAAGCTAAGCAGTGACGTGACCTCTGCTAATCACACAGTATTGACAGGGATCTACACAGATGCCAAGTGTTTAATAGAAGAGCAAGCTCATTGGGTCATTTATAATACAGAGTGGAAAAAAAAATCTGATTATACAATGTAAAACGAATAATGAAATATAAGTCAGGAAGAGAGTGGCAGAAACAAGGCAATGAAGAAGACCTAAAAAAAATTCTAAGTCAATTTTAATCTCATGTCTTATGCCTAATATATTGGAGATGTTGCTTTCAGAGTAATTTAATTAATGTGTATATATTCTTAGATGTTTTGTCTAGACTTTCTCAAGCCATGATAAGACCTTGGCTTTAATAAAACATGGAGAAATGATTCTTTAAGGAGTCTTGCTTTCATATTGGCCAATAGATGTGCTTACCCAACACTTTAAATTCATTAAGGAGTCATATATTGATACAAAAGTCTATTAATCAACAAATCTGAGCAAAAGCAAGAAGAAAAATAAGCAAGAAAACAAGCTTTCCAAACATCTAACATAGGACTGGGTATTTTGAACAAAATATAAGAGGAGTTATTTCTGGAAAGCAGAGAACATTACTATTGACATTTTACAAATTTATTATAAAAGTATTTTTACTTGTGATAGGATTTAATCAGACTTGAGGTCTTAATTAAGAAATAGCAAGTTATAAGTAATGATAAGAAAGTGTTACTCTTCGTCCTAAGCACATAAAGAAAGAGGTTTAATCAGTTATAGCATTAAAAACAAATTATATGTCATGATTCTCGATATTTAAAAACCAAACAAAAATTATGTCCTCCCTCCCTTCCTTCCTTCCTTCCTTCCTTCCTTCCTTCCTTCCTTCCTTCCTCCCTCCCTTCCTCCCTGCATTTTGTTCCCTTCTTTCTATATCCTTCTTTTCTCCCTCCCCATCTAACTTCCCTGTCTCCTCCATGTCTCACTCTGTCACCCGTCTTCCTTCCTTTCCTCCCTTCCTCCCTCCTTATTTCCCTCCTTCATTCCTTCCTTTTCTTCTTAAGTTTATTGTGGCTAATAACTACAAGATATCAACTGGTTACCTGGATGAATCAAACACTGCTCTTTCATCATTACGTGCAGCAGCAAAAGAGATAGAAGATGACTTCAACATAATTACTAATTCCTCGAAGAGCTCGTGTTCAGGTAGTAGAAATAACACCAGTGTGTAAAATAAGTATAAAGTGGTGCCTGCCATCCTAGACAAACAGAATAAGTGCCATGGTTGCATGGAGCAAAAAGATGTTATTTTCACTTTGATATTTCAACCTCTAAGAGTCATAAAGGCTCTGAATTTTGGAGCCTTTTTTGATAATTAGAAGACTGAGGCTCCAGAGTTTAAATCACTTGCTCAATACTTTGGTTTAAAAAAAAAATGCAGAGTTAGGATCAGAATTCTGTAAAAGTGATAGAGAATGGGAACAAAATGAGCAAAGAGAAGGATTCAGAAAAAATTGGAGTCCATGTGAAAAGAGTGACAAGCTCACTCTGGCTGGAACTTAGCTTGTACCGAATGGCACTGATTATACTACTTGTATCTTGCGGTTCTTCAATTCCCCTTCACATGAAGGTTAACTTACATTCTTTTACAGGTAATGGTGACTCCTAGGACTTTGTGTGACATGAATAAAGCTGATTCATGAAGTCACAGGTATAAAATAGAAGATGGATGAGTTTTCTGGCTATAATAATAGTTCAGGTGTGACCTAAGTCAAGATAGAAACTAAGAGGATGGAAGAATGCAATGTAACCAAGATGTAATTAACTCAAAGCCATGTCCAACAAGACTTCTAAGAGACAAGGAAGAGACATGAATGAAAAAGCCACTACAAAGTTTCCAGTATGGGTGCCTGGAAGGGTAAAATTCATCTACTTAGCTTACCTTTCTAGGCAATATTAAAAATTACTTAATATATGCCAACTCTTTAAAAAAGAGGATCAGATTATTCAGTTTTTGCAGATAAATGTAGCAGGTCAATTGCATATATTTTCTGCTTTGAAAGAATAAAAATGAAAGGATGAGTTTGCAAAATCATAATACAAAGTGTCACATCTTGGGATTTATTTGCCTTTTTTTTTTTCAAGACAGGGTCTTGATCTGTCACCTAGACCAGAGTGAAGTGGCACAATCATCACAGGTCACTGCAGCATCGACCTCCTGGCAGGCTCAATCAATCCTCCCACCTTGGCACCACCACACCCAGCTAATTTTTTTTTTACTTTTTGTAGAGATGAGGTCTCCTTATGTTGCCCAGACTGGTTCTGAAATCGAGGGCTCAAGGGATCCTCCCACCTCTGCCTTATAGGCATGAGCATGCTTCCTTGGCCTGTTCTACAAATGTAAGTGTAGCTCTCTTTACAGTTCTATATCACACAGTATTATTTTGAACTGGACAAAGTAGTCAAAGTTAGAAATCACATGAAACTATTGTATGTCATGATGCGGGTGGTTTGAGCTCTTTAACATTTATATACCCACCCACACGCAGATAGATAAAGATTAGCCAACAATGAAGATACCACCTCAGATTTGGTGGGTTTGTACTGACTCCTCTAGCAGAATTTTTGTCTTACTTTTGATGATGCTTATTGATAAAATGCAAAATTTTGGACGGGTGCCGTGGCTCACACCTATAATCACAGCACTTTGGGAGGCTGAGGCAGGCAGATCAGTTGAGGTCAGGAGTTCAAGATCAGCCTGGCCAACATGGTGAAACCAAGTCTCTATGAAAAATACAAAAATTAGTTGGGGGTAATGGCGCGTGCCTGTAGTCCCAGCTACCTAGGAAGCTGAGGCAGAAGAATCGCTTGAACTCTGGAGGCAGAGGTTGTAGTGAGCTGAGATCACACCACTGCACTCAAGCCTGGGCAGTAGAATGACACTTTGTCTCAAAAAAGACAAAATAAAAAGCAAATTTTCAAGTTGATGCAGTTGTTATTCATCATTAAATAGTTTTCATACATGCCCTATACTCTTGTTTTAGGTACCAGATGAAGAAGTGACACAATAATCTCTTCCACATTCTAAACAAAGTCTGATATTTTTCTTTGTTTCATGGAGACATGACAATGGAGTCAGCCAACCTTAAAACATGAATAAATAACTCAATATAAAATTGTTAAAGATTATAACATCAAGGCAAGCTTTGATAACTTGACGGTGCTCAGTTGATGGATGGAGAGTACGGTATTTGCACAGAACAGGACTGCTGGGAGCAGCTGCTGGCTGCATTGCAGAGAGCTGTCTCTAGCTGAATATAGGAAAGTTATCATTTCCATTCAAGTCTTCAAGAGTTTAAATACATGTTCCAAAAGCAAAACTGAAAACATCAATTTAGAACCAAGTATAACACATACTTTTCTTGGTTTTTCTCCATTCATCTCCTTTTCTATTACCCTCAATGGAGTTTGGGCCTGATCTCGCTCCTTAATCCAAAGGAGGGATCTCTTATGTTCTTGACATTGTGCTGGGACATTTAATGTATTACACCATTATTCATCATAATCAGTCCATATATTAGCTGCTATTGTCATTCTCATTTTACTGAAAAATAAATTAAAGCTTAGAGTATGTCATAAAATTGGCTGACTACCTACCAGAAATTCAAACTTCTCTTTCCATTGAGTAAAGTTGCCCTGGAAGTCAGCTACCCAGCCAAAAATTATATCAGCACCCTTTGCCTCTAGGCAAAGCCACATGACTAGTTTTCACCCATAGAAGATGAAATTGGAGTTTTTGTGAAGCAGGTAGCATTTCCCTACCTCCTCTCCTATTTGCCAGTCAAACACAGTGGACTCTGAAGCTTTAGGGTGACTGTACAACAAGATACAGGGAATAAAGACCAAGGACTACTGACCAAGGCCTCCCATATTGGACAACAACTAGAAATAAACTTTTATTGTAGTGAGCCACTGAAACTTTAGGATTTGTTTGTTATAAAAAGGACTACCCTAAATAATACAGTGCTTAAATAAAATGTACAAGGACAAACAGCAATTAAAGATGAGAGCTGGGATTGAAACCTAACATGTTGATTCTAAAAAAATTCTCTTTTAAATGTGTCTCTGTCAAATAATTGTAAATCACTATGATGTCACTCTTATCTTTAATATGTTTTTAGTGGTTTATATTTCTTTACGGAATAAAAATATGACTCCTGGCTCTCCAGTTTTATCTAAGCATAATTATTCAAAATTATCTTCTGAAACTCCCCATCTTCTAATCTGTATTCAAATGAATCCACACTCTTCACCAGCTACAAACATTGTTTTTTTCCATCGCTAAGTTTTTAAGTGATTTCTGCTACCTGGAAAGATGTTGTCCATACTCCCACCCCTAGTCTTATTTAGTAACTAGCCACTCTTCAAAATAGAGATTAAATACCACCTTCTCAATGTGGCCTCACTTTCTGCTTCAAAAGAAATATTTCTCTTATTCTGGGCATTCAGTAGAAATTCAGCAATTTAACCATGCATGATTTTATGTGGGAAAAAAAGGAAATAAAATTCCTACTCTAATGAGCTTGCAATTTAGAGGAGAGAGATAATCAAAAGCAAAATAAATAATGTCTTAATGGCAATTGGGATAAAGACTACACAGAAAAGTATAAGCTGTTAAAATAAGCTATTAAAGAGGAAACTATCTCACTCTGATGGAGGAGGTTAGGCTTCTATGAAGCAGTGAAATCTGAGCCAAGCTCTGAGGTCCAGGAGTTACCTGAATCAATGAATGTAGGGTGGGGCTGGGGACACCTAGGAGAATATTTTAGGCAGAAGGAATAGGATGTGTTTGAACCATGAGTCTAAACATCAGCATGTATTTGAGGAACAGCAAAGAACAGTATGTGTGGGACCCAAAATAGGCAATGTGGAGACTGGCCTTCTAAGAAGCAATGTTGATCCAAGCAGGGCCAGTTTACTTAAAACCTTGAAGAAATATTCAGGATCTTGTTCCTCATCCAGTGATAAATGACAAACCATTGGACAACTTTAGAAAAATGTAACATATGAAATGCATTTTATAAGACTGTTAGGGTCATCAAAAAGAGGATGGGGTGGAGTCGGAGAGAGGTGGGGGAGCAGTTGGTGAGCTTTTGCTTTTATCCCTGTAAGACATTACATTGGTCTGGACAAGTGGAGTGGCAGCAGAAATGGAGAGAAGTTGTGAAATTCAGGATTGTAAGTAGTAAAGACGAGAGAACTTAGTGATGAATTTGAATGTAGTTAACTTCATTCTCAAGGAGTTCAGTCATGCCTTAGAGGGGCATTGTGATTAAAACATGAATTATGAAGTCAAATTATCTGCCAGTGTTTAAATACTGGCTCTGTTGCTTTCCAGCTTGGTGACCTTGGACAAGTCCCTATACCTCAGTATCCTTATCTGGACGATGGAGAAATTAATAGTACTTACCCTACAAGATTCTTCTGAAGTTAAATACACATAAACAGTAATATATAGATGTATATCTGTATATACACATACACATACATATAATGAATTATATGTATCTGTTATTATTATAATAGCATAGATATGTATATATGTATCCTCCTCTGGTAAATAATATTCTTAACAGTGGGACTAACATAGAGCATAGTATCTATATCCATTAGAGACTCAATATATGTCTATTAAACATCCATAGTTCACTACTTACATCATTCATCAATTTTTAAAAGTTCAGTTTCATGGTACCACTGGATGTCATCCTTCAAAGAAAGTATCAGTTTTCAAGTAGAACTCCAAAGTTTTTTATCTTGCCAACAAATACTCAAAAATTCTTCTTTTCCGAAATTCAACATCAGAATTTGAGTTTATAGCCATTGACACAATGTACACAGATGTAATTTTTAGGACAAATATGTAATGTTTATATATAATTTTATATGTGTCTGTGTGTGTGTGTGCGCGTGTGTGTATGGTGGAAGATTACATATGGTCTTTCATGGATGTCCTGGGGTTGGTGAGCTCTAAAAGATATGAACACTGTCTGGGAAGCTTCTAGCAAAAAGAAATAGACGAGTCCAGCTCTTGAAAATGGGCAATGATTGGGATTGCTAATGTCAGATTTAAGGCCACAGTGTCATAGATACATGGCTAGAAAATCATCCAGTTCACTTCCTTATCTTTAGAACTGTTGCAATCATATAAAACCTAGAGGAATGTGAATCCAACTATTTTATTTAACAATTTTAAGTGTTTACCACATCACTTTGCTAATTCCCTGCCTCCCAGATTTAGCTCTCAATTTTGTTACTTAAAAAAAAAAAATATCATATAAAACCCCAGAGGGCATCTCATATAGTCTTTTGGCAAATCCTTTGGGTGTTTAACAGCTCATGCCTTACTGACACTGTATTATTTTGAAAATCATGTGCTAAAACAATGTACATGGAAATAGAACACACTGACAATTTCAAATACCAGCATGGAAGTCCTTTTCCCACATAAGCACTGACAGACACACATATTTCTAGTGAGATTATGTTCTAAACCTACTTCTGCAGCCAGAGAATAAATGCACTGGGAAACTGCATGCTGTTTTCATTTCACTGCCGATGTATTATTTTCCTAGGGGAAGCTGTAGAGAAAACACTTTAAACTGTGAAGCTTTCTTGACTGCACATAACCCTCACCCAACAGCATGTGATGCACTTGGCATTTACTTGGTGCTGATGTTTAGGGAGGAGGTGGTGTTCTCATTTTCTAAATCGGTTTTCTCATCAAGTCATGCCTGTATGTCTCATGGCCCACATGACAAAGACCAAACAACTTAGGCAGGTATGCAGGACGGTTTACCTTTTGTTTGCTTAATACACATACAGTGGCACCTCTAAGATGCTGACCTTGCCTTCTTAGAGAGTGATTTGACAGAGGAAGATATCCTTCCGTATTTATTTACGCAGATAGACATCACTGCATAAATAAGAGTAAAGTTATAGCTGTAGTATATTCTTAAAGTCGAAGTGTGTGGTGCTATGAAATCTATAGCTGTGAGTTGAATTGTGACTCCTAAATAAAGATACATTGAAGTCCTAACCCCCAATATCTCTGAATGTGATCTTATTTAGAGATAGCATCTTTGGAGAGGTAAGTTAACATAAGATTATTAGGCTGGGCCCTAATCCAGTATGCATGATATCCTTATAAAAAGGGGCACATTTGGACACAAACACAGACAAGCAGAGGGAAGATAAGTGAAGAAACACAGGGAGATGAAGGCCATCTAGAAGCTAAGAAGAGGCCCAGAGCAGATCCTCCCGTCTTGGTCCTCAGAAGGAACCAATTCTGCAGACACCTTGATCTCAGACTTCCAGACTTCAGGAATGTGAGTCAATAAATTTTTGTTTTCTAAGCCTTGCAGTCTACAGTACTTTGTGATAGCAGTGAGGTAGGTAAGGGAACGTCTGGAGGAGGAGGTAAAAATTGAGCTGAGAATTAACCTAGAAAAAAAGGAGGATAAGAGCTCCAGATGTGGTGAGCAGCATGTATACAAGACATGTGTCTGCATGTATGATGCTTTGAAAGATGGCCTGCACATCTGAAGTTGAAGGACCAGGAGGAAATGAAGGGAAAGATGAGGCTGGAAAGAGATTTTGTAGCGAAGTCAGGTCATATAGAATCATGCAGGTTTCATCGAGTATTTCCTTTGTAACTCAATCTTCTTCTCATATCTTCTCCTAATCGGACAGACCACCCTTACCCTTTTGTTCTGAATGGAAGCATCCAAATATGTGTAAAACCTCCTGCAACAGGCACATCTCCTGCATGCACAGTCCCTTTTGAATAATCTCGCTATGTATAAGGATATGTTAAGTCTTTTAGTATCACTTCCCCAGCTTCCTTCACATCTAATTTATGTGATAGGAATCCACCCACCAAATTTCACCATATGACAATTTGCTTCAAAATTAAACCACTTGAAGTAGAAGGCTCCAGATCGAACCCAAGAGTGGAGAAAAACAATCTGGTATTCAGGGAAGATAGTCATCCTACGAAGTGGCATCAATATTGGCACAATCACAACTACAGCAAAGTTATGTCCCTGGCAGCTCTGAAACTGTGCTAAGTATGCCTTACTCAAGTCTTGGTGGCCCTTTAGCCATCAGGCCACTTGTACGTGGCTTTGTGCACTGTTTCTGGAAAACAGACCTCCACGATTTCCCCATTCTACCCCACTTAATATACTCCCATTCTACTTAAATGGCTAAGAGTTGCCTTTTGTAATTAAGAGCCCTAACAGTCAATTTACTTCCCCAATTCTACCCTGGATGGAGAGAACACGCTTCTGTCATGACTTCACAGGTTGCTATGTCAGTGGCTCTCAAAGTGTGGTCCCCAGAACATCAGCCTCAGCAACTCCCAGGAATGAGTTAGAAAAGCCAATTATTAGGCTCTGCCTCAAACTAACTGAATCAGAAACTCTCGAGATGAGGCCCAGGAATCTTTTGGCAAGTTCTTTAGGTGACTCTGATGCAGATTAAAGTTTGAGAACCATTGACCTACATATACCTCTATTGTTAATATTTTAACAGGTGTTAAAAATGTTTGTCTCCCTACAAGACCTCTCCTGAGGCTTCTTATGGGAACTATTATATCTTATTTAGATCTTCAATGCTCAGCTCAGGCTGGTACAATTGCTTAATTATTGGCAAAAATATTTCTCTATCTCCTATTTATCAAAATAATAATGTCTCCTATTTATCAAAATAAGCAAACCATTGCCCCCAAACCTTGTCTACCATGTTTATGTCATAAGGGGATGAAAACAAAGCAGCTCTCTCCCCAAGGAGTATTCATAAGATGAAGCTAACTTATCATCTTACCTGGGATTCTAGCTTCCTTCATCACTATGTGCTACCCTTTTATCCCATTTCAGATAAAATTATACATTTCATTCAATGATATAATTTTCACAGTGTTTCCCACTATCCCACATCCCTTCTGTGTTTTTACATGGTCTTGACATTTAAAATTTATGTGAGTCCCATGATGGCACCTCTGAATTGAAGATCAGAGTGTTAACTGGCTACCCCGGCTCCTCTTAGCACTACAGGATTAGCTGGGCAAATAGTCAGAGCCATAGTGTTGACTAGAGAGAGTAACCTTTATTAACAGGGGGACAAATGATATTTCTACAAAATGGATACACTGTGGTATAGAATGAAATTAGGGGCAAACCTTTGATATTCTTTTGTTTCCATCTTCAGAGATGAAAAATTCCAAAAACAAAATGCACCCCTATGCATTTGATGACCACAGACAAGATGATTTCAGTCTAGGAAGCTTTGAATGAAAGCAATTCCAGGCAAAAATATTGAAACAGCTGGAATATTAATTAACAGCAAAGGACACATAGATTGTGTCAGGTGAGGGAGGCTAAATACAAGTTTAACTTTATGGTTTATGAACAGTTTATAAAGTTTCTAAATGCACACATACATTTAGACAAAAATAGTATGTGTGCATATTTATGCACATATAAGTATGCAGATACTTTTTCTGGTCTGTTCTCATTCTTTTCTTCCTGTATATGAGTAATGTAGAGGTGATTAAATTGGAGATTTATCCACTATATGATGAATATCAAGACAAGGTGAAATCCTTTCATAGAGAAGCTGGCCATTACCCTGGGACTAGTCTTGCTAGTTACTCAACAACACTTCTGAATGCTGAATGCAGTCTCTGGGTATAACTATGTATTTTCTTCCACTGGAAAATGGCAGCTAAATTGTTAGTGTTGTATGGGATATTTAGATTATATTAACAGAAATATATTTGAATGGGGTCATCTCTGCTTGGGCTGCTATAACAAAATGTCATACCTTGAAGGGCTTAAAGAACTACTAGTTATTTCTCATAGTTCTGGAGGCTGGAGAGTGTCAGATCAAAGTGCTGGCAGATTCAGTGTCCTGTGAGGACTCTTTTCCTGGTTTTCAGGTCCCACCTTCTTGGTGTGGCTTCTCATGGTGGAAAGACAGATCTCTGCTGTTTCTTGTGATCAGGGCATTAATGTCATCAGGAAGTCCCACCTTCATGACCTCATCTAAACCTAATCATTTCCCAAATGCCTCACCTTCAAATACCACCACACTGGGACAAGAATTTCCACATGAAATTGGAGGGGAAAGAATTCAGTCCACAGAAGGCATGAAGAACCTCAAAAATGGGAATTATATTTACAATCACTGAAATAATAGTTGAAACACAATTGCACATTTGCAAAGTACCAGGCACTGTGCTCAGTGTTTTCTACGAAAAGGCAGTGCTTGTAAATGCTGAGAACCTAAAGGGGTGGAATGTGGGAGGCAGCTCTCGGGTTGACTGCTCAGCACACAGTGATCCCCTTTCTCTGAGAACTGCCACTATGAACTCATGAAAGACTGAGTCTCAGACTTTAATTGGGACAGATTTTCTCAGAAATTTGGATTCTTTTTTTTAAAGAGACAAATTGACTTTTGGAGTCATTGGAGTTAAGCCATTTAATGACTGGAACCTAGAAAGAAGATTCCTAAGGACCCATTGCTAAAGGATCTGATGTGTTTTGCATTTTCCGAGGCTTACTTGTTCTAGCCTGCCTTGAACACTGACACAGGCCAACACCTTTTAAATAAATTCAATGTTTCCCTTAAGCTAGGAAGAATTAATCTCTTATTTGGCAACCAAATGACACTAGCCTAACTACAAAATGGCCCTCTGCAATGGCACATACAGGGATGTGTGGACATGCACGTCAACTGTCAATCTAGAGTAGGGCTGGGAAAAGTGAGGCTATTGTCACAACATACTGATGAGGACCCTGTGTCACAGGCTCCATAATAAACCAGCAAGCTTCCAAATTGAATGCTTACAGCGTGTGCCTAATGCAAATTACACTTATTAGAGATGGTGCTTCTTATTTTGGCAATAATAAAAACAAGAGAAGCTGCCATAGTATTTTTGCTTAGAGTGCTGATGAGGAAATATTTGATTGATTGAAAACAAAATCACTTTGTTAAGGCTCCATTACCAATAGAACAGTGAATATTAAAATATAAAAAGCCATGTGGTCTATGTTATTAAAATACTATTCTATCTTTTATCACCTCATTTGAGGTATAATGAGTTTCCATTTCATTCAGCTGGGCAAAGCTTACCCTATTTCATAATAACTGAAATATAATAAAATACAAAGGTTGTCATGATTTACAAGACATTTTATTTAAACACAAATAGTCAAATTTTATTCATTTACTAAAGCCAGAGAAATGCTAAGGCAACATGGGAATTTATTATTAATAAAGAAGCAAGCAGGAATCCTGGGACAAGGCTTACAGTGGTGACTTCTGCTCTGCCCAGGGACTGATTCAAGCAGAATCATTTTCTCTGACGGATGTCAGTGCCATCAAGTGACATCTGTTCGTTAATAAGCAGCTGCCCTGGAATTGGCTTAGACAATGCAGGGATTTGATGTACATGGTCTAGTGGTTAGAACAGCAGACTGAGCATCCACATTTCTGGGCTAGAGTCCCAGGTCTGTCACTCCTGTCTTGGAATGAAGTTCAGTCTATATGACACCAAAACAATCTCCCAATTGCGGTAGAGGCAATGGCTGGGGAAGGGTGAGGGAGGGTTCACATGAGTTTGACATCTCAGAGAGAATATCTCCTTTTAACGAGTGGATTATTCATTCATCAGCTTATTGGGACAGAGGGAAACAATTCTATCAGGGATAAAGGTCAACAGCTATTATCCAAAATGTGTATTTAGCCTATTGGCTAAATTTGGTACATAATTTTTGTGTTCTGAAAAATATCACAATGTTACAGGTATAAGATTAGGGAAAAGAATTCATAGATGCCACTATCAGAAATTCAAAAAAACTTTATTTAAACCTGGAAATAGCTCATTTTCCTAAAGAAAGTTCATAATTTAAATACCGGCTCAAATACTTTGCCCTCAGTGCAAAGAGGAGAGACTACTAGTTATAAAATTATACATATCTCTCTGTCCCAGTTTCTTTAATTCTGAAACTGACACTATAACCCTTAGCCAAATCAGTGAACTTTCAGGATAACATATTATGAGTAATAGTAAGATAAAGAAAAGATGACATTCATACTGATGAAAGTCAAGTTTTTCTCTTTAACATTAAATAATAATATATTTTGAAGTACTTGACAATTTAAAACTATTTTAAAAGCAAAATTTAATTTAGAATTGCTGAACTAATTTACTGAGAATAAAAAATGGATTGTCAATGCCAAATAAATAATATAAGTATTGTTATTAGAATGTAAATGATGAAAGCCAGATAGTACAACTGAAATTACAAATATGTAAATAGAGCTTTTAAAAAGTGCATCAGCAATATATGGTTAAAAGGTAAATGTTTTCAAATAAAATCGCCTGAAGAGACTTGTCCTAGCTAAAATTTTTTCCCTAATGTCATTATAGTAAGTATTTAAGTCCTAATATTTTGATTAGCAGTATAGATATTGAAATGGCTAAGTGTACCCCACTGGGATTATTTCAAATATATGGCAATACCAATGTTACATTTTGTTAGTGGAAATTTTTCTTCTTTTCTAACAGAAAGGAGAAAACCATATAGAAATTTGAACCAAACATTTAAACCAAACCTGACCCAACTACATAAAATATATTTTCAAACAGTAAAGTGAATAGACACCAAGTGATAAAACATTTTATTCTAAATTACTCTGATAGCTTAATTTTTCTTCAATTTTTTTCTTCCTGTATCACACATAGCCCACCAGGGGACCAGAGGCTGGCCTTGTATGAGCAAATCTAGCTTGTGACTGTCCTGTACTGTATACTTTAATTCTGGAATAATTGAAGGTGTCTACACAAGAAATGCAGTCACTGGGATGCACCATGGGGTGGTTAACCAGAAACAGAGTTGTGGGTGGTAAGGAAGTTAAGAGGAGTAAAAATAGACAGTCTTGGAAAATGCTCCCACAATATCTCAAGTGAGGAATAATAAAGGTCTAAAATGGGTATCAGTTATGTGTGGCTTTCTGGATTCATTCCATATCTCATAGCATTCTTCTCTCTTCATGGTGAAATCTACAGTGCTGCTGGGCAGTAAACATAGATGTTGATTTTTCCACTATGGAAGCTGTACGAACCCCAAAGACTCCTTTTTAGTTTCTGTTCTCAACGTCTTCATATATCACACCAGTGTCAACCCAGAGATGGGCAAGGGATCTGGTGGACCTAAGCAGATCTTCTCTCCTAGACTCTGCCTTTGAGTCTATCATTACAGAAACTGAAGAAATGCTTGAATTTATTCAACCCGAATGCAAGGTCAGCAGGAAGTGGGTGACTTACGAAATCTTTCAGGAGCTATCTGATTCTTTCAGCTATTTCACTCTTTTAATTTCCAGTTCATTACTTTATATTTAAATTATTTGGTTTCTGTTACTTACCACCAGAAAATACTCTCTGATTCTTATGGAAGCATCAGAGAAAAGAAGATAGGATAATCCAGCAACTCACTGGACTTGAAAGGGAGAAGTGAATGTGACTCCAAGTTAATGGTGAAGTTAGAGACATAGGGGGGATGTCATGTGGGACAGATGGTTCAAGGTATGAGTGACAACTCTGAAGAAGTGCAACTTTGAGAAGTCTTAGCATTCTTTGTTCCTTCACCAATGCAAGTGTCCACAGCTAGAAATAGGCTAAGTTTGACTCTAGGTTGTGATTTTTATGTTTTTTTAAATTTTTTGAGAGGGAGCCTCGCTCTGTCGTCCAGGCTGGAGTGCAGTGATATGATCTTGGCTCACTGCAACATCTGCCTCCCGGGTTCAAGGGATTCTCCTGCCTCAGCCTCCCAAGTAGCTGGGACTACAGACTCATGTCATCACACCTGCCTAATTTTTATATTTTTAGTAGGGACGGGGTTTCACCATGTTGGTCAGGCTGGTCTCGAATTCCTGGCCTCAAGTGTTCTGCCCACCTCAGCCTCCCAAAGTGCTGGGATTACAGCTGTGAGCCACTGCACGTGGCTATGATTTCAATTTTTGATAAACATAGAAACCATGGATGGAATAATCTGTGAGATGGCCACTTGCATGTTTATCACAGGGGCTTTACAAAAGTTCTCTAATAGGGATGATGGCAAGATGACTTGAACACTGGAAATGAGGTTAGATTAGTATCTCAGGAATTAGCATTTTCTTTCAAAGATTCAAAACACATTTTAAAAAGGGATCAAAGAAACTTTTTAAAGAATGGGGCATAAGCATGACTTCAACTAAATCATTCCACACAAGGAGATACTTTCTTTGAAAGTAACAAGACATTCTTATATTAAGGTCTTGGAACATTGCTTTTCCTTCTATCTGGAGTAACTTCTCCCAGTTCTTCACATAGTTCAGTTCCTCATTTAATTCATCTCTTTATTTAAATATTCCCTCCTCAAAGAGGTGTTCCCAACCACCCTGTCTAAAATAACATCCAACACACAGCACTTCTACAGTCTCCCCTTAACCTGCTTTATTAATTTACTCGTTTATTGTCTTTGCCTGTTAGTATAAACTCCAAGAGGATACAAACTATTCACTATTGATTACTCAAAACCCCTAGCTGTGATGAAGACAGAGTAGGTACTCACAAAGTACTTGATGAATGAATCAATAAAAATTTCTCTCTTTTTAGGGTTGTGCACATGTTTTCTTCAAGAGAAAGGCAGCGCTTCTGGTTACACCCACTGAGCAAGATTCTTTCCCTTTTCCATTGAATTGGTATCAGGAAGCTAGCATTCCTCAGAATTCACTGAGACAAACACCCTGGATGTCATTTGGGGGACCCAGTCTTGCTACCTCTTCTGATATTTCTGTGTTTTCTAAAGCACAATATGCTGTTATACCATTCACATGGTCTGGCTCTAGACAATGAGCTCTGTGCAAGATAGGCCTGAGTCTTTGCATGTTTGTATTCTTAGTCTGATATAGTCCAGAGCAACAGAAGTTTGGAGGAGGAGGAAGATGAAGAATAGGCATGAAAGGAATAGAAAAAACTAGAAGAGTAAGTTGGGCATGGTGGCTCACACCTGTAATCCCAGCACTTTGAGAGGCCAAGGTGGGAGGACCACCAAAGGTCAGGCGTTAAAGACCAGCCTGGCCAACATGGTGAAACGCTGTCTCTACTAAAAATACAAAAATTGGTCTGGTACCGTGGTGCCCTCCTGTAATCTCAGCTACTTGGGAGGCTGAGGTGGGAGAATTGCTTGAACCCAGGAGGTAGAGGTTGCAGTGAGCTGAGATCACACCACTGCACTCAGGCTGGGCAACAGAGTGAGACTCCATCTCAAAAAAAAAAAAGAGAAAAAGTTAGAAGAGTGAGAAGATGAAAAATGGGAGTAATGGGAGACTGGAAGTAGATGTAGAAAACAAACAAACATCCTCAAATTGCCTTTTTAAGGCCCTCACATCTCTTGACAGTTCCATTTCTCTTATCTCTATTAGTATATTCTCCTATTAAATTGTCTATTCACTATGACCAATTTCTCACCTCCCATTCTTTCTTAAGCCTACTCTATTGAGGTTTTTGGCCTTAACATTCCACCTAAAATTATCTTTCAAAGCCATTGATCATCTCTATGTTGCAAAACTCAATAATTAGTTCTCAGACCTCACTGGACCTTCATTTCATCTTCCTTGCTTTCTTAAACACTTTTTTACTTGGTCTCTGGAACACCTCAACTCCTGGTTTTCTTTCTACCTCTTCAGGCATGCCTTAGTTCATCTCACTAGATCATCAATTTTAGAGTTTGAAAAACTCTGTTGGTTCAGTTCCCAGGCATCTTCTCCGATGAAGCGATCACATTCCATCTCACAGCATTTTTGTCACAGATCTCAAATTTAGGTCTCTATTGTGGACTTCCCCTCTTAACTTTAGATTTATACATCTTACTACCTGCTCAACGGCTTCACTTGGATATACTGTAGGCATTTCAGGCTCCACAAGTCTAAAATAGGGTTCTTAATCCCTACCCCATTCTTCAAATCTGCTCCTAACAGCCATCACCATCCAACTTAAATCTATACATCTCCTTCAACCTCTGCAGCCAAGTAATTAGCAAGCTCTACTGGCATTACGTTGGCAATATCATCAAATGCTTGTTGCCATCTCAGCTCCATTTGCCCTGTTTCTAAGCCATCTGGATCTGCCAATATAATGTAAGCAACACAAATAAAAGGACATCGTTTTTATTGGGCACAGATATATACCTAACACTATATGGTTATTTGTTTACTCTCGTTTACTCTCCGTTCATCTCATCTAAATTCACAGGCAATGTCTGGGTCTATTTTGTTCACCCCTAGGATCTAGAATTGTGCTTGACACCAGTAGGCACTGAACAGATATTTGTTGAATAAATAATAGAAGTAATGAGCAAGGAAGGAGTATTAATATTGTTACTAATATATTCACATAATTAGGGTAATAGTAATCATTATAATAATCATCACAGTAGCTAATGTTTATAGATTTAATCTATGATGGGTACCATGCTGAGCATTTGCATGCATTAGGTATCTTACTTATTTCTCAAAAAAGCCTTCTAAGGAAGGAACTGGTTTTATTTCTGTAGTATAAACATGAAAATGGAAACTAGATTAGAGTGACTCACTCACACATTTCTAATGTGAGTAGAGCTAGTATTTAACCATAGGTATATCTGGCTTCCAATTATGTTTACTAACCATTAGGAAATAGTCATATTCAGGTGTTCGATTGATGTTTGGCGAGATGATGAAAATGGGCTGAAGAATGAAAGAGAGGGAAGGTGGAGAGAATGAATAACAGGTATTGAACATCTACCCACCTCCTGCTAGCAATCTCTGTCTTTCTCCATAAAACATAGAATGAAGCTTGAGTTCCCTCCCAGACTCATCTCTTTCACTTTTGAGGAAAATAAGAATAAGGAAGTTAGTCTCACCCTCTTTCCCTATCTGATGAACTTAGTCCTTGAATGCTGCAAAAGCTAAATAAAGCAAATTGATCTTGAGCCAGGTAATATTCTTGCCCTTTAGAATATATATCTCACCTGAATCTTCATGTTTTATTGTACTTCATGTTAACAGATCTTTAAAATTTAGGGGGAAAATACTCATTTTTCGTCTCCCAATTCATTAATATCAACATTTCATTATGTTGTGGTTCAAACTGTCTCATCTCTCTATTTTAATCTTAATCTGTCTCATACACACATAACTAATCTTAAAAGTCTACTTCATGTATTGGATACATAAAAGAAACCCTTTAATATATGGGCAGAATTAGTGTAAGCTTCAATTTTAAAACATAATTACATTAGGTCTTTCTTTAACAAGCTCAACAGCACTGACAAGAAGAAAATCACTACTATTGCAATCTGAAACCTAGCATTAACATTATATACATTTATAATCTGTCATAAACTGGCAGCTAAACTACCTTTAAGGAATTGGGAAATACATGCTTCTCTACCAGGTTACTATAGCAGTTTGTCTCTAAACTGCTAAAAGACTCCCTAGAGAGGTGAGATTTACAATAAAATTTAAATTAAAAAAGGCAAGTAGATTTAGGGACTGGAGATGACAGAATTTTACTACATCAACAAATGTTTATTTAGTATTTAATATTTCCAGGGGACTGTGTTATAAGCTCTGATCAGCACCTGGACTGGGAGAGATGCCTGATAAAGTTTAGTTCATCTTCCCTATTTTTAATACCTGTAGTTACCCTGAAGGAGTGCATAATCTTTAATATTATAACAGTGACAAAATTAAATGCGTGGCGATGGATACATGTATTGATGGCAGGAACACTACAAGGAGTAGGGTGGGGAGAAGGGGACACACTGGAGAAACTTCACTAAGGGGAGGGTTTACCAGGCAACTGAGCTTCAGAGGGGATGTTCTAAGCAGAGGACACTGCTTGAGTAAAAGCCTATAGAGATGCAAAGTTTGTTGGGTGGGGACTGGCTTGTCCTGGAAAAATAAAAGACAAAGGAGAATAACTAAATGGCCAAACAGAAGCTGAGAGAGGGGGGAAGAGATTTAAAGCAGAGGTCTTCAATCCTCTTTCTCTGTGTTAGCCTATTTGTGGAAGTGTGTTTTACGACAGAATATTAACCCTTACCTAAGTTTGCATTTCAACTCTATCCTTTGCATTCTTTTACCTATTCACATCTCAGAACAATGAAGACGTGTGTTAAATAACTCCTCTTCCTACAGTTTGCATTTTCCCAACTGAACAACAAATGGTAGGCTCTATAAATCTATTTTTACTAAAAACTTTTCTTTCTGCAATGCTCTCCCACCCAGTTTTTGAAAAGAGTTTTATTAGACTGCACGGCAAGCACCACCAGGAGATTCTCATCCTTTTCCTGGCATGTGATAAGCCCCTGTCATTTTCTTTCTTAAGGAGTCTTGGTTCTCCTGGGCTTCAGCACAGATTGTTCAGCCACCTTATTAAGTCCATGTCCCTGTAGGGAAGAGCGCAGGAACAAGGCCTGTCTTCTGACTCTTCTACATTTCAAGGAATGTTTGTTTACTGCCATTATCAAAACTCCACAGGTTGCTTGGAGGAATTCAGGGATTGTAAAAAAAAAAAAAAAAAAAAAAAAAAATGAAATAGCATTTGTTTATACCAACTGTCCAGCACAAAGAAGCAAAAGTCATTCTTATCCTGTAAAAAACTCTTAACGGTATCACAGATGTAAACCTTGGAAAATTACATTTTGTATCTTTTTAGAAAGCTAGTAGCTTGAACAATCCTCTACATGCATTTTAAGTTGTGATGGTTTCTTTTGATGATCTAGTTAGAGGGGGAAAAAAAAAGAAGGAAAAAAAATCCCTTCATTTCAAATTTCAAAATTTTAACAGAACAACTTTAACTAGAAAAATTTATATCACTATTAATTTTTTTCTTTTTTTCCAAATGTGCTCTACAAGAACAGAAAAGAAAATCTATTTTATCACATTTCATCCTTTGCGTTTATCATTTCTCCCTTACTATTTACTCTTTGGGTATCAAGATTCTATGTTTATCCTGAGATATCTAAAATCACCATCCTACGGAATTGTCGTCAGTCAACCACCCCACATTCCTATAGCCAATGGATGACCACATGATCAACAGCAGACAATGGGGTGCTTTCTTACTTGATGCTGAGTTTGGAGCCCAGAATTGAAGGCCTCTGTGGAGTTGGAGCTGACTCATCCCTCTGGTGGTACCTTGAAGACACAGTCTGTCATCTTCTGCTGCTTGCATCACTAGAGTAATCTCTTTTCCCATCCATTCCAAGCTTCTTGATTCCTTACATCTTCCTCAGGTTTTTTGCATTGCCTAATAATCTTTCAAAGAATTCTTTTTTTTTTTTTTTTCTGCTTAAGTATCCCATGTTGGTCTATCTCACTTACACTTTTGGGGGAGAGGTTAATTCTCAAAAACGTTTTGAAAAAGTGATTTCAATATCCAATGAAGACTAAATAAACAAGTGAAAACAACAATGGAAAAAAAACTCACATAGATTAAAAAGAACTTTCCAAATAACTAGAAATTTTATTGTCATGATGCATGGTACCAGTTCTTCCCTTCTGGAGCATAAGACAAGGTCATGATATAAATGGTCAGGTCCTCATTATTTCACTGGGAACTAATCCATGCAGTTTACACTTAGGAGGCTGACTTCAAGGCTGAAGTTGTTTTTTATACACAGTCAACTGTAAACAAGTTTTTATGTTTTCATATAATAGATATGGGGATGTGTTTTCCCTGTGAAGGAAGCGAACACAAGCCAGGGAGCAAATAATAATTATCAGTCAAAAGCCAGTCAAAGTGGGAATCAGACAGCTCAATAGAAGTGTCTTATGCTATTGATCCGGTTGCCACCCAAAGCCATTACTCTATCTGAATGCAATCATCTAAGGCTGAGTGAATTTGTTCAGAGAAAATAAGCTCCATCTAAACTTTACCCACATTGCATGAGGAAATGGAAACTTTTTGTTCAGTAACATTAAGGGAATATTCCAGAAAATATTGAAAACATTGCAATATAAAGAAAATACATAAAGCAATTGATTACCAGGGCCATCCTCTCCTGACTGTACCTTTGCCCCATGGCTTTCCCCCCATACTTAGCATCCTGTGATTGAGACTCTACTCTCATGATCTTTTTGTTTCATGACTAATACTTAGTCTCCTACCAGCACCTTCTGTCTGCTCTTCTGCCTTCTCACAACCTATACACTAGTTCCTCAAAGGTACATCCCAATATCATTGCTTTTAGAGTGTAATGATACTTGAGGATTGCCTATTTAAACAGGAGCTTGTTTGACAACTAATGCCAAATGTAAAAATATTAATGCAATGGAATAATACTGTCCAGTGATTATGGACAATATGGTTTAAGTGCTTGCTTTTAAGTAATCTAGGCAAAAGAGTAACAAGCAATATGAATAACTGGAAATCGACAAACTTGGAGCTACATAAGGTCAAACTATTATTTCAAAGTCAGTCAATGCAGTGTGTTTGGAATGGCTACCATTACTCCCAGATATGTTTATCATCTGCTCCCCTTCAGCTTGACTGAGAGTGCTAATGCAATTGATGTGGAGCTTTGTAGAATTTTCTATAATCTCTTGAAAGATTTAACAGCAGGAATCCATTTGCCAAATTAAAGGAAAACAGATCCCTTTGTGCAGGTCTCAAACAGGCTGCATTTACACATATCAGCTTGTTCAAAATACAAAACAATTTAGGAAGCAGTTGAAGTCCAATAAATAGATATTTTGCAAGCAACCATTTATTAATTTAATGTTTCTTGGATTGGAGTATTTACTTGTTTTTCAGAACTCTCCATTTGACTAATTCCAGTGCCCACTTTCATGCCTCGGTTTTAATGAATACTTCTTTTTGTGTGTGTGGCCAGTTTAGGGCTACTCCTTTTTACTTGTGTATTCCAGGGGTGGGGGTGGAACAGTGGGGAGCCTTTGGTAAGGGCAACCAAAAAGATAGTATTTTTTTTACACTGTGACTACCCAACTTTTGGTTACAACACTAAAATTACATTGGGAAATATATTTTCCCTATTGTTTATGGCCTTGGAGAGACTCAAAACCAAGGTGTCCTATTTTCCCAAAACTCAAACATAGGCAAGTTCCAAGAGTCACTAGTTCACTTTCTCTGATAAGATACTGAAATTTGAGCACCATGATATGAGTGGAGGACATATTGGATATGCTAGACTTCAGTAATGACACTAAGCATTTAAGTAACTTTTACTACTCTGAAATTTTTAGCTACTCTAGATCTGGCTATCCTTGAAACTTTTTCTGGGTACTTTCCTCCAGTTCTATAAACTAATCAATATCCTTCCAATATACATATAAAATTTTCCTACTGAAATTTCTCTTTCTTGCTGACATCTACCAAAACCTATGAGATACAGAAGTAGCAATCTCTTTCAATGAATATTTTTGTGAAGACTAGGAAGAGAAAGCTTCACCTTGAAGGCTGAATGCATCTTCCTTAAATAGGGAAGACTCAACATTTTCCCCTAAAGTTTATTGATTATAATGATATTATTACAAAAGTGTGACTACTTCCCAATGTAAACTGTCAGAGAACAATAGTGCTCTTCCTCCTCAGCCAATTAACCAAGAAATTCCATGGCTTAATAAAATTCTCCATATTTGAGTCTCTACCCCTCTATATATAGATGACCTATGTTTCCTTACACTGCATCTTTAACCTCTCTGCCAGAATCCCATCACCTTTTTCTCCTTAGCACATGCATCCTATGGCAGTGCTTAAAATAGGCAAGTAAAGGAAGAGTTCACTTCACCTCCAGATCTTTTCATATCCCCTCAGATTTATCAAGTGCAATGATGGCAGGCAGAAGAGATGAGAAGGAATTGCTGAGATATGAGTTTTCACTGTCTATTTTCTCATCTAGCAAAAATACCCTGTCACTATCTATTTCTAGTCCCATGGCAACAATGACAATCCATAGCTTGGGAGAAACCCATCCTTTCTAATTAGGAAGATAAACATCTGAGAATTGTCTGACCCAAGAAAGACTAGTTTTCTCAATTAATAGGTGATGACTTTCCAACCCAGAGAAACAATATGGTAGTTCCCAATGAGTTACTGGAGGCATTAGGGCCACAACCCGATGCTCTTGGTTCAAAAGCCAGAAATTTTTTTGGAATGGCTACATTGCTTGGAAGAGAGTTTTCCATCATATTAATTCAAGATTCACACAATTTTTCAAAGCAATAGTATTTCTCTTACAACATTCAAGTATTTAAATATTATCAAGCAATTTTATTTTGGACTTTTAACACGCTTCTCTCTTCCAAGCATGTCATCCACAAACCTCTTTAGGTCAGCTTTGTCTGGTTAACATCTACTTACCTTTGGGATTTAGTTAAGATCTACCTTCTTTCAGAATCTTTCCTTGTAGTATGCCCTAACCAGGCTGTGTTCATTGCTCTAAATATGTAATTCTACTATTTGAAAACAGAGAGTTTTTCGTCCTGTTGTTGTCTCTACTAGAATTATTATTTATCATTATTACCCTGAAATAGTACCTACCATAAAGAAGGTATTCTGATACATATTGCATAAGTACAAGTCATGTCACCAGATTTCTTGTCCCATTTTTCCCTCCTATAAAGTTAATTATAGCAGATCGATGATCACTTCAGAAAATTCAAATTAGAAAAACTTTCAACAGCTTTACTGTACCCACTACAGCCTCAAAGACATCACCACTTATATGACTAACACATTATTTTTAAATTCAACATGCATTTATTGAATCCAGTCTCTGTTGGGCACGGCTCTGGATATCGAGTGTTGAAAATCAAATGTAGCATACCGTCTAGCCTCAAGAATTTTACTCTCTAATGAGAGAGGATAACTAGGTAGATGATTACAATGAAATACAACAAAGTCCATGATAGAGTTTAAATAGGGTGCTGTGGAACTCACAGACACCCCTGGTTATATTCATGAAGGTTGAAGGCAGACAACAGAAGTCAATAATGTCTAGATTAAGCAGAAAAATAATTTAAGTTATAAGGGATAATAAACAGAATCCGTCGGAAGGAAAGGGAAACAGAATCAGAAAATAAGCAGAAACAAAGGGGGCTCAGTTGTCAGAATCAAAGTAAAAAAAAAAAAAAAAAATCCACAGTACAAAGCTTACTGGGAACTGTGGCAGTTTCTTCTAAAAGAGGGAAGCCTCCCAAGTCGCTGGGACTACAGACTCATGTCATCACACCTGCCTAATTTTTATATTTTTAGTAGGGACGGGGCTTCACCATGTTGGTCAGGCTGGTCTTGAATTCCCGGCCTCAAGTGTTCTGCCCACCTCAGCCTCCCAAAGTGCTGGGATTACAGCTGTGATTTTAATTTTTGATAAACATAGAAACCATGGATGGAATAATCTGTGAGATGGCCACTTGCATATTTATCACAGGGGCTTTACAAAAGTTCTCTGATAGGGATGATGGCAAGATGACTTGAACACTGGAAATGAGGTTAGATTAGTACCTCAGGAATTAGCATTTTCTTTCAAAGATTCAAAACATATTTTAAAAAGGGATCAAAGAAACTTTTTAAAGAATGGGGCATAAGCATGACTTCAACTAAATCATTCCACGCAATGAGATACTTTCTTTGAAAGTAACAAGACATTCTTACATCAAGGTCTTGGAGGGATTATTCTGGAAGAATGGATAATGATAGCTATAAATCAAGGTGAATTAAGAGGGTCTCAGAGGTCACTGTAATGATGGGGGAAGGGGACATACTCAAGAGGTGCTAACAAATGAAGCACGAGTTAAAAGCTAAAATGTTGTGCTAACCACTGAGGTTCCCAAAACAAATAAAATGCAGTCTTTCTTGAGGAACTTACAGTTTAGTTTTAAATGTACCTAAAGACAAATGATATTATAAGAATTTTGTGATTTTGTGTCTTAAAATTGAGTTCTCAAATGTTTAATATCTATATTTAAGCTGGAATCACCAAATACCTCATTAGGAAAATAATCTACCTAGTTTTGAAATGTATGAGTTTTCCATAATCACCCTGACATAGACAGAAAGAAAAAAAAAACAGAATTCAATATAGATGATGGTATTAGGAATTACAGCCTGGTTGCCCCATACTGCTATCAGTTTTATATAGGAATAGTGAGAGGAAATAATGGTGTAAATTCAGATCTAGGATATAATATTTTATGGCCTTCTAGCAAAATTACGTATCGTAAGGTCTTTCTCTACATGCTTCCTTTTTTCCTAAAGGGCAAAGGGGAAAAATACAATTCTTCCTTCCGTTAAGAAATAATGACTGACTGCCTTCTATGTACTAGAAATTATCTTTGATAATGAAACACAGGAAAATGTCCTTGCCCTCATGGAGCTTAAAGTAAATTGACAAAGACTGACAACGGGCAAATGCACACAACAACATAGAACATTGTATCTGTGAAGGAGAGAGGCATACAGTGCTCTGAAATTCCATAGTAGGAAAATCCATCTCTTTTTTTTTTTTTTTTTTTTTTTTTTAAAGAGATGAAGTCTTGCTCGGTCTCCCAGGCTGAAGTGCAGTGGCGCAATTTCGACTCACTGCAACCTCCGCCTCCTGCGTTCAAGCAGTTCCCCTGCCTTGGCTTCCCCAGTAGCTGGGATTACAGGCGCACGCCATCACGTCTGGCTAATTTTTGTATTTTTAATAGAGCTTGAGGTCTAAAGAACTGAAGACTGAATAACAGTTAATAACAGTTAATCAAATCTTCCTCTAAGTATTTTAGGAAAGAATATGCTAGGCTATGATAAAGTATTAATTAAAAATAAATTCTAGAATTTATCTGAATAATAATAACCACTTTATAAGAACAATTGAAATACAACTATGTCAAGTGATCACCGTAAAATACCAAAAGGATAGTTCTTTTAGGTTTTGAGAAATCAACATGTATGATGGCATCATAGCAGTAACAATTGTTACTATTTGTGCTATGTTGTCAAGCAGTATTCACGAGATTTTCCTGGAAATAGTCTGATGGACTGTAAGAGTCACATATGTAGTCCTTAGTCTTACAGTGCTTGAATCAGATTTGGTTAAAAGAATCTGGAATTTATTAGTGCCACATGCTATCATAAACATTTACCTTGACCCTCACTTAGATAAAGGAGTTTTTAATGTCTAATTTAGGTCGTTTTTGTTGACCTGAATTTTAAAGCTCATTGAGAGTGGATTTTCTTTCATTCCCTGCAATATTAAGAAATAAATAGCCTTTGTTGCTATTGCATGTGCATTCATTCAAATAAACAGGGCAATTTATGCAAATATAACTGTTTTACAAAACCTCATCATCTGAGAAAATCATGTTACAGTTCTCTTTGAAAGTTCAACAAGGAACAGCATCCATGCATATTTAAATCTGCCGGACTATACTTGAAAGAATAAGTATTGAGGTTTTCTTTCACAGCTTAGTGAAAATGTGCCTAGACTTCCATGTTTTAAACAATTACATGGCCTCTGTTAAAGTATGGCTTATTTTCTCTGACATCATTGTCTTGGTTTGTTCTATCAGTAAATAATGAAGAGGCGCTCATCCGTGCACTGTGACTGTGTGCATGGTGGAGATGCTTTAGGCTCTGGTTTATAAGTAGCCTCTGCCTCAGGATTTAAGTCTAAAGTAAATTTTGAAGCTAAACCCTTTTAAAAGGGTGAGGCCCTTTATAGAGGAAAAGAATCACAATCTTCAAAGTCAAACTGTTCAGAAACAATGGAAGTAAATGCTTCCAACCTGCCAGCAGTACACAGAAACAACACCATTGAGTCTATGCACCCTCTCTCTCTTTTTGCTCTCTCTCTCACACACACACACATATTCTACATACATAGGACAATGCAAATAGCTCAATTCCTTTTTTTCATATCCATCTTACATTGTGACAGCATGTTAATAAGAATAGAAAGAGCTTTAAAAATAACCCTCTAATTACAACTCAAGGCAGATAACATCTATTACTCAAGTTATTTTCAAAGTTTTCAGACTCAACCAACCAGTCTCCTTATTTATAGGAAGCCAGTGCACTGTAATCAGATATTGTTGGGTATTAAATGCTTCCCCATGCACCATCTTATATATTCTACCAACCTGGTGAAGCAGAAATCATTAATTTCATTCTTTCTATGAGGAAGTTTAGGCTTGAAAAGTTAAAACCTGTGTCAAAATAGCTAAAATAAGAGAGTGATGGAGTCCATTATTCAAATCCAGGTCTTTCTGACACCATAACCAGTGTGCTTATTTATTTTTGTGCCACATCACCTCACGTACCCATAAACATTGGGTTTGTATCTTTTGTGAGGGTGAGTTTGCAGGTAAAGAAAAAGTAAACATTCAAAATTACCCTGGAGAATTCCCTTACCATGTATACTGTCCAGAAATTCCAATAGATAAGTTTTTTCCTTTATATTGTTATTTTTTTGGAACTAGAATATAGATTATTTCTTCAATTGAACATCAGAGGAAGGAGATGGATTCTTTTTAGAGGTCATGGGATGTGTGTCTTTAAATACCAGAATCATCTTTGCAGCTGCAAGATGCACACATTATGAGAGGCCCACAGAAATGAAACTCACTGAATGTATTTCATGTTTGCTCTAGGCCATACAAACACTGAGTAGACTTACTCCACATCATTTAAACTAATTTCCTCTCTTTTTTTTTTTTTTTTGAGACGGAGTCTCGCTCTGTAGCCCGGGCTGGAGTGCAGTGGCCGGATCTCAGCTCACTGCAAGCTCCGCCTCCCAGGTTTACGCCATTCTCCTGCCTCAGCCTCCCGAGTAGCTGGGACTACAGGCACCCGCCACCTCGCCCGGCTAGTTTTTTGTATTTTTTTAGTAGAGACGGGGTTTCACGGTGTTCGCCAGGATGGTCTCGATCTCCTGACCTCGTGATCCGCCCGTCTCGGCCTCCCAAAGTGCTGGGATTACAGGCTTGAGCCACCGCGCCCGGCCATTTCCTCTCTTTCTTTCCTTTCTTTCTTCCTTTCTTCTAATTGAAAAGGAGGGGTATTTGCTAAGCACATAAGTTCATGTGTCTAAATCACTTGCACATGTGATATAGTTCCAATGTATTTTATTATAAATACATACCAGATACCATAATACATATAAAAGAAGGATACTTATTAAATACTTTTTATAAATACATGCCAAATACTATAATATGTATAAAAGAAGAATACTTATTAAATACTTACTATATATACACAACAAATACCATACTACTTATTATTAATACCTTGAAGAGGTATTAATTTTCAAGACATCACCTAAACATTCACTGTTTCCTTGCATTACTGCGGCACCAGCTGGCTTTTTAGCTACTCCCGTCCTCAAGGGGAAAGGCTCTAGGATGGAAAGATTTCATCCAAAATGGCTGCCACTGATAGAATCTTTATTTTTTAGCTGGGGCTTTTCAACGTAGGATTAGCTAAAAAGATGAGCTAGGGAGTTCAGATCATATTATAAGAGCTTCTCCTTTTAGAAGAGTCATTATATATAATAGCAAACTCAGATATTAATGTCTTAAGTTCCCATCAAATGACACCAGGAATAAACAACCATGTGAAAGTCACTGTTGACCTGTCTATAGAATATAGTTTTTTATACAGACCCAGAGCAAACATCTGTCTTGACCCCAAGGCAAGGAATAATCAACACGATTTTGACCTCATGAACACTGTAAATCCTGTAACAGAATGGGCAGTGTTCTTCCTTTGCTTCATCCAGTTTAAACTTGAGTGTTAAATTTGAGGCTCACTTTTAACAATGATATAGTACAAAATGGCATCTGCCCTTTATCTCTAAGCTTTATCTTACTATTTTACCCATATTTTCTTTTCATCTTATTTTGTCTATTTTATTCTATCCTGATATTTTAGATATTTTTCTAAGTCAGCCTCCAGCCTTAGTTTGATCAAGGCAGGATTCAGAAAAACAAACAAAGAAAGAAAAACATAGTCATCAAAAATGATTAGATACCTCTTTGGGGATTTATGAAGTCAATTGTTAATGAGTCCTATAAATCACAGCATGCCACAAGGCCAGAGTTAAGATTTCTTTCCTAATCAGAAAGTTTCTAACTGAATTGTAGCATAAATGTGTCCCTTAGGAATGTAGCACCTGGGGCCATAGTAGAAAATGAGACAGACATGGTCTCCTATAGTCATGAAGATTAGACAGAAAAACAAACAAACTAACAAACAAGAAATTATACTAACCTGTGATGGGTGCTGTGGGAGAAGACACTAGAAATGTAAGACCAACCCAGCAAAACAAAGGAAGTTTTTGTGAGTGTTGCATCTGAACCCAGAAATGGTGGTTAGAGCGAGACTTGACAATGATTAGAAGCTATCTAGTCAGCTGTGTTAAGTCAGAAGGAAGAGAATAAGAATCTCACAGATCTTCCCAGATCTCCTGTGAAGTTCTGAAATTACAGCTAACAATGCACTGAATTAAAAACACGAGATTTATAAACAAGCCCTAGTTTCTTTATTTTAGCATCATCCATATCCGGAAGCACTATATTTCTGAGTATATCTGTAATCTGACAGTCAAATACTCAAAGCTGTATCTTCACAATTTATGACATCTTTCCTCATAACATGGAGCTCTCTTTCTATTGCTTTTCTTGTTTGTTTGCTTTTATGGTCAGTAAACTGTTGTGGTAAATAACAATTTAAATTGCATGAAATGCTTACAACACTGAGCACCCAATTTTAACATAAGAACAGTATGGGAATATCTAAGCATACATATTTGTATGTATTTACCATATCCAATACATCCATATGGGGAAACCCGAATACTTACTGTCAAAATTTTTAAGTGAGAGAATTTTGTCTCATTTTTCAAAATCTGCCCACTGGAAGACAGCTGGCCAAATATTTGAACCCATTACCTCCAATCTGAGCTAAATAAACAAACGTTAAGAGAATCCTCTCCAAGTGCTGCTAAAGAGAACTGTCTCAAAATAATCTCAAGTTTGAAAGACTGTTTGTCTAAATACATTCTACTGCCTGGATAACTTATTTACTTTTGTTTTGGCCAAGTCATTCAGATGAATTCCAGGTATTCTTCAAATCAAAGTGGCACCGTGATTGCATTCACATAATTCTAAATTATTCTCTCCATTTTGGAGAGAGGCAGAGAGGAAGAGTCTTCATGGGGAGGTACATCCAGCCACATTTTCCCATGTTTTCATACGCAGGCTAGAATCCACCCTATTACCCATTAGGCAGAAGTAAGATACACACTTTTTTTCTTCATTTATTCTATTAGTACTCAAGGGATCTCAGTTTCACAACTTCGAAAATCTCTCCAAAAACAACAAAGTCTTACAAATGAAGACATTACAGGTGTAACTCACAGGACTCTGGGAATGTAAGAGTCTGTAGTGTTCATTTAATAAAGTCTGAAGAGAACGCTACAAGCCACAGACATTTGAAGAGAGCCAACTTGATCAAAGCAATCTCATCGTACCTGCCTCTTTGGAAATCTGCGTGAAGGACTCCACACCTTTCTCTCCATAACTTCCTTCAGATGCAAGAGTAGACACATAATTCCAGCCTAGGGCCTTTACAATGTCTACCATGGCCTGGGCTTGGAAGGAATCGGGTGGCACCACGCGAGAGAAGAAGTCGTAGCGCCGGTCATCACTTAGCTCAGGTGCCGTTGATGCATAACTAATCTGGGGGATCTGTGAAGACAAGAAAGCACCACATGAGAGTACGCCATCAGGATAGAAGAGACTCACTTATATTATGACAATTTACTTAAAATACAGGGCTGCAAAGGGGATATATGTATTGCCAAACACCACCATGTAATTTTAGACCACCTACATGCAATCATCTACTTCTTAGCAGCACAAAAGTATTGATATTGACTTTAGCGTCTTGCCTTTTTATTTCCTTCTCTTAGGAATAAGGGAAGGAGGTTAGCATGGGAATTTCCAAGGTCAGGGTCATGGTTGTTTAAAAGAAAAAGATTTATGACCATTGTACGAAACATGGTGAATCATGCTTTACTACTTATACACCAATGGAAATAAAAATACAACAACCTGACTGGAGTGTTTACAAAGATTGGTTTAGTTGACACAGCTTGTGAATACTGGGTGGATATCATTAGCCATCTAACATTGATTGATTGTGGATGGTCTCCAAGGAAATATCTAAGTAAGTCACAAGTATTATCTAATTTATTCTTCACAAGAACATTTTAAAGTAGCTCAGTAATACCCTTGGCCCCAGGCAAGGGAAATTCTCCACCCCCGAGGCATTTACTCTAGTGGTCTCTGCACATTGACAGGCTTTCCTCAAAATTTTCCAAATTTTCTTTTGGATTCTGGGAGAGAGCTGGCAGTACTGTCTGAGTAGAGTCCACAAGGGCCTCTGATTTCTATCTTTTTCCTTCAGAGAACTCTCTGACCTCTACCCCACATGGCATTCACCAAATGTCCTGAAGAGCTCTAGAACTTTTGCCTATAAGGATCATCTTAGGACTCCACAGGCCCCTTAAAAAAAATCAAATTATCTCCCTCAGCTTCTGTAGTATTTATTTCTTAGGATCATTGGAAATTGGGCTATGTGAGTAGTCCTAACACATCTACTTTGCTAAATTAAATTATATATATGAAAAGAGCTGCAAAAAAATGTCTGCCTGGGGTCTCAGGTGGCCTAAGGCCAGCCCGAAGTAATCACAGATGAGAAATCTGGCTAAGATCCTAACTTCAGAACTCCTACGCTAGTTACCTCTGCAAAGCATGGTAACCTTTGTCCCCTTCTTTGTCTTAATTCTATCAAGCAATAGATAATGAGTGGCAAAATTAATTTTCACTTAAGAATGATCAACTCTGACAACATTCTGCTTACAAACTCTCCCAGGACTTATCCCTGCATTATCACAAAAGGTTTCTCGGGTGTCCAAAGGCCAGTTGATTCTTTCTCAGACCAAGCCCAAAAGTCCAGTGTAGCTCAAATATGGTAAAGCCACGCTCAAGTTGATTCATCGAGCCCTGAAAATTCTACTATTAACCCATTTATTTCCTTCCTTTGTAGTTTGCCTAAAGTGTACCCATTTGCCATCATTTAAGGCTAATTATCGCCTCCGTAAAGATCGTTTCTCCACCAATATTTCTAGGTCAGCATTATAGAGTTAAGTCCTGTGGCCCTGAAATCAGACGACCTACCATTTTCCATGCAGCCTGTTCATGATGCAGTTCTGCTCTATGACCATTGGAGGGCAGGCTTTCTGCCCCTGACTTAATTCAAAGCCAGTGTGAGAAAGCCTGCATGTCTCCTGACGGGTCTTTTTACCTGAGCAACTTCTCAATTACAGTGAGGTTTAGTGCAAAGTAAAATAGGATTTGGTATTGACAAGACATGGGATCAGAGTTTGGCATTTCTGTTTGCTAGTGTTTAATTTGATGAAGCTATTTCACTTGAATGAGTTGGTGACATCACTAATAACAAGTTGTTCTGAGAAACAGGGAAAATGAATGTGCATTGCTTTGCATGATGCCTGGAACAGAGTGGGTGCTTAATATAGGGGAGTAATAATCATCCAAAATAAAGAATGGCATGTTTTTCCTTACTAAAGTTATCGATTCCCTAATTTGACTTCCAAGTTCTCTGCTGCATGTCATCACGAACATTCTCCACATTGTCCCATGGCAATAAAATATTTTTACATATTCCTATCATTACTGATTTCAAAATTATATGTACTGTTTATCCAACTCTTTATTTTGTACCAGTCATGTTCTAAAAGTTTTATATGCATTGCTTTATCTAATCGTCAGCAAATTCTGTGAACCATACTATACAATATTACATGAGACTATATTATAGTATTATTAACTTGTTTTACAAGGGAGAAAATTGAGGCTTGGAAGAATATTACCTTGCCTCAGGTCACAAAGCTATAAAACACTCACAACTATGATGCTTTGCTGAATTATTACTAAAATATTTTTTAAATAAGCATTAAATAGGAAGGCCAGTAGATTAATGGAATCCAGGCTGACTTCTGTTCACATCACTGACTACATAGCCACTAAAAGTTATTTTACTGGTCACTCTTAGACTGCTGTTCAAACTCCTTATATAAGTGCCTCAGCAAAGCTTACACAAATATCTTAATAGAATGAGTTACCTATGTGTCGATTGTAGTTTGGAGGTTATAAGTTTTAGGTAACAAAAATATCAACTGAATAAAGGCTTTGGACAGAAATAGAGAAGAGGGAGGAAAAGAGGGAAAAAGAGAGAGACTTTCCCTTACAAGAAATAAAAAGGAAAGAAGCCAGGCATGTCAATACATTTCCATCAATTTCAACTTGTGGGAATGTAAAAGCTTCATGCTGTTGCACAGATGTCTTTCCTGCCAAAATCCCTCTGTACCTTTGACAGGGTGCTAATAAAGATACATCCAGCCCTCTACTTGAATTTTCATTTATGTAGCTGCTGTAAAACCTCAGAATTGTGAGGTGCCCCAATGCAATGCATTTTCTACACTGTGCCCCAAATTTTACTAATGAAAATCCTGAGGAAACAGATTTCTTTCCTCATTACTGTGCATCCTTTGAAAATGATTAGTATCTGTGGTCTATCCCTTCCAGTGTAAATAAGGAATATCTCCTGGCTTAAGACCCATATTTCTCTTTAGGATCATGCATATACCCTCTATCCAATGGTACTTATTTTGACACTATGAATATAATGATGCAAGCATAAGGAATGAAATACAAAATGGATTTTATCCTGAGATAAAAATGTGGCTTTATAAGGATATCCCTTGTAGCAATAGAGATGAAGGACTGGAAGAATTTATGTAATCTATGAAATATGATGTTGCCTATTTTCCTAGCTATTATGCTTCATGTTTAGTTACTTGCTTTCAAGTTAATGTTAAAGCCTACATAGTAATTATTTTGAGTGCTACTACTGGTACCTACAACTGATCAAATGATAATTAGGCATCTTTAGCAATTAATTTCTATTTTCACCCAAATATCTAGATATACTTTCTCTTGTTGCTATTGGACCTTTTCTCTCTTGCCAGTGTTCTTTGGAAATGGAGACTTGATCTTTTGATAAAGACAATTTAGTGCGATAACATTCCAGCTATATAAAACGAGATATTCCATCTCTTCTTAGGCCTTTTTTCTTGAACTTAGAAAACTAAAATACTTTTAATCTTTATCACAGGACCACACTGTCATCTTATTATTATTTTCTCTTCATAAAAATTTGCCTATTGCACAGGAATGGTTTTGTTATGAGTATCAAATAGGATTTTAAAACACCTATATTCTATTTAGAATAAGTGTATGCTTTTTAATGAAAATTAACAACGTATATTAGAGAAATAAACACAATAAAGCAGGTTAATTTTAATGTCTTGATCCCTGTCAACATTTTGTTGTATCTCTTTATTGTTTTGTGTGTATATTTCGTTATGCACACATACTGATATGGTTAGGCTTTGTGTCCCCACCCAAATTTCATCAAGAATTATAATCTACATAATCCCCGTAATTTCCACGTGTCCAGAGACTAGGTGGAGGTAATTGGATCATGAGAGCAGTTTCCCTCATGCTCTTCTCATGATAGTGATTGAGTTCTCACAAGATCTGATGGTTTTATAAGGGGCTCCTCCTCCTTTGCTTGGCACTTCTTCCTGCCGCCTTGTGAAGAAGGTGCCTTGCTTCGCATTCTCCTTCCACCATGATTGTAAGTTTCCTGAGACCTCCCCAACCATGCTGAACTGTGAGTCAATTAAACCTCTTTCCTTTATAAATTACCCAGTCTCAAGCAGTCTTCATAGCAGTGTGAAAAGAGACTACTACACATATATAATTATTGTTATGAGCTTATAAATATTATTTATTATTAAAATATGGACCTTAGTCTCCCCTTCCCTTCCTTCCATCCTCCCTTCTTTTTTCTCTTTCTTTCTGGTTGCATAATATTCTGCTGTATGAATATTTGAACTAACCTAAACTTAACATTCATTGTTAAATATTTAAACCTTTTCAAGTTTTCACTGTCATTATAAGTCAAAACACAATCCTCAGAGCTAATGCAAGTCTTTATACATACTCATGAGTATTTCCTCACAATAATGTTTAAGTCACTCTACTTCAACGTGACAGAAATATTTGAGGTTTGCATTTACATCATTCTCTACATGGGAATTACTTTGGGCTGTTAAATACAGAGGAACAGTAATCTATACTTTTTTTCCCTTCCAAATGGTTAACTACTTGATTTAGCACCATTTATGAATTAATCATTGTTTAATGACAGAAAAGAACATCTTTTGTTCTATATTAAATTCTTAAACGTCCTTAGGTCTTCAGGGTGTATCTTCTACTATTTCATTTTTTTTTCAAGTCTTGGGCTTGAAAATAGTGTTTTACTATTTTAGCTGTTATGAACTTAAGAGTATTTTGAGGCTATCTTAGTTGCAACATACTCCCTCTTCATAGCTGTCCTTTTAAAAATGATCATGGATAATCACATTTGTAATTTTCCTTATAAGCCTTAGGATAATTATTTTTAGGTTAACAATAAAATTCCATTAAGATTTTGAAGAGAATTATACTACAGCTATAAATAAATTTGGGTAGAATTTAAATATTTACAACATTTTATCTTCCCCCAGGGGAAATTATCTATTTTTATCTATTTGGTTGTTCATTCTTGCTCTTCCTAAAATCTTATAATTGTCTCCATTTAAACCTTGCACATTCCATAACTTTGTTTCTAAATAATTATTTTCATTGCATTATGTATGAGACAAAATATTCATTTTGTTATCTATTTATTGCTGCCATATAGGAATCTATTATTTCTGTAGATTTTCTTTGTATCTTCTACCCTTGTTATAATTCTTATTAGTTCTAATAGCTTTCAGTTTATTTTCTTGGGATTTCCATGTAGGCAAGTTATAATGATTCAGTTAGTTTTCTAATTACATCAGTTAGAGTGTCCAGAAAAACAAGAGTGATAATGGGAAAAATTCCTTTCCCTTTTGTTATTTCTGAACAGTGAGCAGTTAAAAACCAACTAGTATTATTCTGATATCTTACCTTGAAAAAATATATACGGTTAAATTCAGAAGTTTATATTTACATTTTTTATTTTGTCAATATAAAGTCTTAGCTAGAATTTGTTGGACATTTCTTTAGATTTAGAAAGACACTTTTAGAATTGAAAGGGAACTCCTAGATCATATGGCCCAAAGTCTTCCTCTCTCTGTAAGTTTATGACTCGCTTCAAAAATACTGTGGAGACCCTCACACAATCTGTGCCACCATCTACCACCACATTTCTTGAAAGCATTTTCTTTATATTTGCTATTAATACAGGATGCTCTTATTTTTACTTGAGACACAGAACTGTACTTCATCAGGATATCTAGGTAAAGCTATTCTATGAACAGTAACAAAATGATAACATTATAAATTATCATTTAGTGTCTTCCTATGTGTGACACATCATGCTAAGAGCTGTAATACGTTATTTTAATCCTCACAACAGCACATTTACACAATTTCTGTTTTTCTGATTTTACAAATAAAGAACCTATGACACAGAGAGATCAAGAACCACTCTGAAGGTTATATATAAGTAAGTGGTAGATCTGGAATTCATTTTAAGCACATCTCTAAATCCTTTACTCCTAAGCCCTGTGCTACAATTCCCCTTTAAGAGAACATCATTCCGGTTACAATGGCTTACAATTCATTTTTTTCCCTTCCTTTATAACACGTTCTTCCTCCTGTATTCTGTGATACTAGTTAAGCCTTTCTCTCCCCTTACTTGGAATAGTCAACCACTTCATGTTCTTTCTGACATACTACCTACCTTTAGTCTTATAACTTCTCATTCTCTCTCATGAGAAAGATAATGAGACACCCAAAACCCTTTTTCACCTATTCATGAGGAACCTTCTCTCCACATCCTCACTAATGCTTGTCATATTTTGTCTTTTTGATAATAGCCATCATAACAGATGTGGGGTGATATCACGTTGTGGTCTTGATTTGTATTTCCTTGGTGTTATGCACCTTTCCATGTACCTGTTGGCCATTTGTAAATCTCCTTTGAGGAAATGTATATTCAGGTCCTTTCCCCATTTTTAAATTGAGTTGTTTTTCTGCTTTTGAGTGAGTTCTTTATATATTTTGGATATTATCTCCTTATCAGATACTGGTTTCCAAATATTTTCTTTTATTTAGGAGGTGTCTCTTTACATCATTGATTGTTTTCTTTGCTATACAGAAACTTTTTAGTTTAATGTAGCTTCATTTTTCTTTTGCTTTTGTAGCCTGAGCTTTTGGTGTGATGTCCAAAAAAATCATTGCCAGGGCCAGTATCAAGGAGCTTTTTCTTTTCTAAATCTCTGCTGACTCATCACCTATGAAAGTGTCTTTATAATCAGCTATATCGACACATCACTCTAAACTATACATTGATCTAGAATCCTTTTTGGAGAAGAAAACGTATTTATTTCCTTGAAGATACTTTATTATAAGGTATTCCATTCTTTCAGAGTAAAGATCTATGCATGAATTCATGCTCTCATATCTGCAATACATTTCCAAACATCTAAGGTATCTCCTCTACAAAAATCAAATTTTCCCCTAAGCGTTTTTTAAATCAGTACTTTTGAAAATGCTACAGACCTTTTTTGCTTCTGTAACTAAATAACTTTAAGCAGTAATTAAAACTAAGTTTTTCATTTTTATATTGATGCTTCAGATTAATTTAAAATTCTGAATGCTGCACATTGCTGTCTTATGCTAGATGTTGTGATCATTCTAATATCACTGTGGGACCAACTATTTCTAGCATGCTTGAGGTGTTCAGTACAGTAAAAAGAAAATATGACAAAATGCCCAAATCTCTGTGGTATTCTTTATCTCTTCGCCAATTAAGAAAATCAAATACCTGTAGCCCTTAATCCTTTAAGAGGTTAAAATAATATATATATTATTTATACATATATATACACATACATATGTATTTAGGTATATACACACACCCCTAAAAAATATAGTAAAGGTGAAATTTTGGTCAAACTTAACAGTAGTAGTTGATTCTCTATAATGTGCCTACACTTGTCATTGCATGCCTTTAATATCTTTTTGGGTCTTAACAAGCAGGTAAGTCTAAATGTGTACGAAACACAGAACACATCTTAGGAATCTATTCTGCACTTCCCATGATTTCTTTCACTGAATTTAATAAATGTCTCCATTGCTTTTATAAATGAAGGCTTTCCATATAGATATATGGTAACATATATTTACAGTTTACTACTAATGTAGTGTATATCTAAATCAATTTTCCTTTTGTTGATTTAAAGAAATTGTCAAAAAAACCCTAAATTTTATACCAGTATTTTTCAATCTTCGGTCATCTGCAAATGTGTCTCATGTTTTCTTCCCACATGCTATACCACATTCATGAACACAACAATATATTCATACTACTGAATCCATTATTTACTTAACATTTTAACTTCTCACTCTTATTTGCTTAAATAAAGTGCAAAGAACTTTCTTTTCATGTCTACCAGTATGCCTATAGAGTGATTATGTATTTAGTTTAATGTGAAAGAGGAATATGTAACTATTAGTATTATTCGTGCTATCTTTGATATACAAAAACATTTTCTTCTGATCTACTATATCTATATTTTATTTTATAGTTTCTTAGCTCTCAGTGACAAAAATGGTCTAATGTCATACTGATTGGGCATACTGTCACCTACTGTTTATGATTATATATTTACATAACTGATTTTTAGATTTAAACATTTTAATGCATCCAGGATCTATTTAATATATATTATCTATTATAGACTAGGACTTCAATTTGTTTTTTGTTTTTGAGTGGATAGCCAAGTGAATAGCCAGTGCTTTAAGAACAAAAAATATTTACTTGCATGTCATTATCACTTTTATGCATTTTTATATAAATTTATATCTATACAAACAGAAATATTTCAAATTAAAGCACTACATAGATGTTATCTCATGCTCTTGGATGTCTTATGAAATTCACTATTAATGTATAAAATATTTACATTTCCATTTCTTTTTTTAAATTTGTTTTATTATACTTTAAGTTCTAGGGTACATGTGCATAACGTGCAGGTTTGTTACATATGTATACTTGTGCCATGTTGGTGTGCTGCACCCATCAACTCGTCAGCACCCATCAACTCGTCATTTACATCAGGTATAACTCCCAATGCAATCCCTCCCCCATCCCCCCTCCCCGTGATAGGCCCCGGTGTGTGAAGTCCCCCTTCCCGAGTCCAAGTGATCTCATTGTTCAGTTCCCACCTATGAGTGAGAACATGCGGTGTTTGGTTTTCTGTTCTTGTGATAGTTTGCTGAGAATGATGGTTTCCAGCTGCATCCATGTCCCTACAAAGGACATGAACTCATCCTTTTTTATGGCTGCATAGTATTCCATGGTGTATATGTGCCACATTTTCTTAATCCAGTCTGTCACTGATGGACATTTGGGTTGATTCCAAGTCTTTGCTACTGTGAATAGTGCCGCAATAAACATACGTGTGCATGTGTCTTTATAGCAGCATGATTTAGAATCCTTTCGGTATATACCCAGTAATGGGATGGCTAGGTCATATGGTACTTCTAGTTCTAGATCCTTGAGGAATCGCCATACTGTTTTCCATAATGGTTGAACTAGTTTACAATCCCACCAACAGTGTAAAAGTGTTCCTATTTCTCCACATCCTCTCCAGCACCTATTGTTTCCTGACTTTGTAATGATTGCCATTCTAACTGGTGTGAGATGGTATCTCATTGTGGTTTTGATTTGCATTTCTCTGATGGCCAGTGATGATGAGCATTTTTTCATGTGTCTGTTGGCTGTATGAATGTCCTCTTTTGAGAAATGTCTGTTCATATCCTTTGCCCACTTTTTGATGGGGTTGTTTTTTTCTTGTAGATTTGTTTAAGTTCTTTGTAGGTTCTGGATACTAGCCCTTTGTCAGATGAGTAGATTGCAAAAATTTTCTCCCATTCTGTAGGTTGCCTGTTCACTCTGATGGTAGTTTCTTTTGCTGTGCAGAAGCTCTTTAGTTTAATTAGATCCCATTTGTCGATTTTGGCTTTTGTTGCCCTTGCTTTTGGTGTTTTAGACATGAAGTCCTTGCCCATGCCTATGTCCTGAATGGTATTCCCTAGGTTTTCTTCTAGGGTTTTTATGGTATTAGGTCTAACATTTAAGTCTCTAATCCATCTTGAATTAATTTTCGTATAAGGAGTAAGGAAAGGATCCAGTTTCAGCTTTCTACTTACAGCTAGCCAATTTTCCCAGCACCATTTATTAAATAGGGAATCCTTTCCCCATTTCTTGTTTCTCAGGTTTATCAAAGATCAGATGGCTGTAGATGTATGGTATACCGGATCCAGCAGCACATCAAAAAGCTTATCCACCATGGTCAAGTTGGCTTCATCCCTGGGATGCAAGGCTGGTTCAATATACACAAATCAATAAACGTAATCCAGCATATAAACAGAACCAAAGACAAAAACCACATGATTATCTCAATAGATGCAGAAAAGGCCTTTGACAAAATTCAACAGCCCTTCATGCTAAAAACGCTCAATAAATTCGGTATTGATGGAACATTTCTCAAAATCATAAGAGCTATTTATGACAAACCAACAGCCAATATCATACTGAATGGGCAAACACTGGAAGCATTCCCTTTGAAAACTGGCACAAGACAGGCATGCCCTCTCTCACCACTCCTATTCAACATAGTGTTGGAAGTTCTGGCTAGGGCAATCAGGCAAGAGAAAGAAATCAAGGGTATTCAGTTCGGAAAAGAAGAAGTCAAATTGTCCCTGTTTGCAGACGACATGATTGTATATTTAGAAAACCCCATTGTCTCAGCCCAAAATCTCCTTAAGCTGATAAGAAACTTCAGCAAAGTCTCAGGATACAAAATTAATGTGCAAAAATCACAAGCATTCTTATACACCAGTAACAGACAAACAGAGAGCCAAATCATGAATGAACTTCCATTCACAATTGCTTCAAAGAGAATAAAATACCTAGGAATCCAACTTACAAGGGATGTAAAGGACCTCTTCAAGGAGAACTACAAGCCACTGCTCAGTGAAATAAAAGAGGACATAAACAAATGGAAGAACATACCATGCTCACAGATAGGAAGAATCAATATCGTGAAAATGGCCATACTGCTCAAGGTAATTTTTAGATTCAATGCCATCCCCATCAAGCTACCAATGAGTTTCTTCACAGAATTGGAAAAAACTGCTTTAAAGTTCATATGGAACCAAAAAGTTTTAAAGCAGTTAAAAAACTGCTTTAAAGTTCATATGGAACCAAAAAAGAGCCCGCATCTCCAAGACAATCCTAAGTCAAAAGAACAAAGCTGGAGGCATCACGCTACCTGACTTCAAACTATACTACAAGGCTACAGTAACCAAAACAGCATGGTACTGGTACCAAAACAGAGATATAGACCAATGGAACAGAACAGAGTCCTCAGAAATAATACATTTCCATTTCTTAAAGAAGCTCAGTCTTCTCTGATTTGTCTTCAAGTTACTATGCTATTTCTCAGTTTGAATGAACTGACAATAATTTGTCTTATTAGATACAATGGCACATATTTGTTTCTCCAGGAGACTATAGGGCATTCACACTCCCTCTTAATGATGTTCCAATGAAGAGTAGACATTATGTGGATTTTTCTGGTCCCGAATGGCCACCGTTCCAAATATTGGGCCACCAACACCTGCATGCCCATAATCCTCTATGCGTTTTCTGCCTTTCACGGTTATATGCAGGACTAATTTCACTTCTCTATGTGGGTCTCCAACTAGTTGTAAAGAACCTCTCTTCTCCAAGTTTTTTTCTCAACTCAAATCTCAATTTCTCCAATTATTTCTCTCAAGACACTAGTCAGGTGACACTGATGACAAGACAGAAAAGTCATTTCAAGTAATCAAGGTTTGAGAGCAATTCTCATGCCTCAAAATTATCATATAAATTTTATGTTGAAGTCAACTTTCCTGGCCATTGTTAAAAATAAACAAGCAAACAAGGAATAAAAACAGCAATAAAAATCATACTCTTTCAAGTAATCAGATGTGATGTTTCCCAAATTCAGATTTTACTCTCAAGATAGAAAAAAAAAATGCCCAATTCTCTGTTTCTAATTTTACGTTTAAAATATTTATGTAAATTTATGGTTCTAAGAATTCCTGTAAATCTAAGAGAAACAATGCTAGGGGAAAAAAACAATTTCAAGAATAGTTGAAATGGACACATAAATAACTTATATCATATACACCTTATACATACTTTTGAGACACAAATATTCATGTCTCATCAATAAAATGTGTTGTGGTTGTTGAATTATTTTGGTAGACTGAAAGAATGATCAAAAGTTAAGATACATTCAATAAACAGCACACATTAATCTCTAAAAGGTGCTCAAGGCTCTGCCCTAACCTCTATAATGCTTGCCCTAGAAAGTACAGTGAATTTATAGGAAGGTCAATTGATGGGTACTTCCAGAACACGGTAGTTTTCTTTGGTAACAAGTGCCACAGTTCTAATTAAACAATTATCTGAATCATTATCTGTTTCTTGTTCTCCCCATTCCTTAAGAGTATTTACCCTTATGGAAGACAAAGACCTTGCTCATCATTGTTTCACCACTGGATACCACTCTATTGGGAACAGAATAGGAACTGATCAGTATTCATTGAAGAAATGGGGATGCCAGGAAATGGATAAAATGGAATAAACTAAGTGAACAGATTTATTTGACCCGCTCCTCATCCACAAAGTTAGTGTGGCCAGAGAGATTCACAGTATTTGGGAGTTTTTCTGGTCTTAGATAGGTCTGTGATGGGCTGCTTTAAGCACCAGGGTAAATACTTTTTCTCACCTTTTCTTTTCCTTGGCACATTTTTTTGGGGATTTCCTTCCTCGATACTGGAATGTAGGAGAAAGCAAGCTATCATTTGGATGGAAGATCAAAGGTAAAGGGACCAAGGAAGTCATTTAGGAAGCTGCTCACTTTGTTTTTTTTTTTTCCTTAGGCCTTAGTTCCTGACAACCTAGGCAACATAAACTATGATGCCCCAGGATTCAAACTTTGCAAGACATAACTAGGATTTGTCATTTTAAAGAGGCAGATTCTGCCCTGCCTTTTTCTTAGCTCCTCTCCCCTCAGGAACCAGTAAACTGCTACTAGGCAGAAGGATCTCCTAGGCTTGGAAACATACTCCCTTAGGCATCATCTTACTGTCAATATTTGTCACTGAAGACTCAAGTACAGATGTCTTCTAGAAGACATTAATACAAATGTTTAAAAATCCAAATTTCCACCACTGCTCCATTGCAAGCTAACTTCTCATAAAAATAAATTTCTAAATATTTACATAAAGGAAATTATTTTATGTAGAACACAATGAAAGTTCTGAAATTGTTTTCATGCATGTTAATTTTTTTCCTTTTTGTATTATTCCTCTGTATATTATATTTGTTCTCTATATTACATTCTTTCTCAGTGTATTATTCTTTCTTATATTATATTCTTCCTCTCTTTATTGTATTCTGCTTTGCATTATAAGCGCAGTGCCTGTAGCAAGGACAGTCACCTGAGGAGTATCTTACTTTTTGGAAGGCAAATGTGGTTCATTTGTTCCTGGGGGATTTGCATATGTGGGCAGTACAAAACTGCAAATATAGAAAGGCAAAACAAAATTCCTTAATGTTAGTTCTAGAGAGTAGTTTCCACAAAACTTGTAAAAGGCGAATTTTTGAAAGTATCATGTGCAATTAAGATAATGCTTCAGTGTACCTGTTGAGATATTAATGAACTCCCAGTGGGGCATTATTAAGTTCACAGTCAGCAATAATTTCACTCTTAGTTCTTATTAAGCTTTATTGATATGGATCCCCAAAAGGGCAAATCATTGAAGAACCATTTCAGGCTCATTCTTTGAAACATCACTCCCTTCAATTTATACTTATCTCCTCTCTAGATATCATCTCTGTTCACATAGGATGGTTGGGCAGCAATTCTAATTTGGGGGCAATTTAATTTTTATTAATTTATTCCAAACTACTGAGGGATGACTAATAATCTTCAATTAGCTTAAAATCTGGAGTTTTACACAACTTTAACTTACTCATGATGGAGATTATCATCAATTATTGCAACTCCTTTTTTCCTTCACTTTTCATCTAATTACATAACGCCAATCACCTTCAAACATTCTGTGAGTGGTTTGTAACCATTTTCTTGAAATCCAAAAAAGAATGCTTATTGCTTTACTAAATCTTTATATGTAGTAGGTATTGTTATATGTAGTATTTTATATATACAATATCAAATTTTTGCAACAACCTGTTACAGGTAGAAATATTATCATCATATTCACTGTTTGTGCCCATCTAGCATACATGTATTTTTCTCTTGGTTACAGTTATTACGTTTGCCTGAGGAGAAATCTTTTCTCATCCCTGAATTCCTGTGGTTTAGGGAGACATGGTTGTACTTCAGAATCCAGATGTTGGTCCATGTGACACAAAGTTGACCAATCAGAACACAGGATTGCTTTAGCCTCAAGAGAAGTTATGTGGCCTGATCCAGACCAATATGAACAAGTGAATTGCAATATCAAGGTGTGGTCAGAATTTCTAGATGAAAGAAACTTTTTTAAAAATAAAATGTCTGAGAGAAAACCATATAAGTCTACGGTTGATGACGATGATGATCACGATGATGATTTTGCCAAGTGACAGTGGGGAAACCTAGTTATCTTACACACCTCATAGTTTGAAAATATTAGGCTCAGGATTAGAGAGAGAATATCACTTAGAACGTGTCTCATCCTGTTTTTTTATGGAACATAGAAAATAAGGAAAAAGCTGCAACTTTTGTCTTATGGTTAATAGCTGCTAAAATAGCAATAACATGTGGCTCTCATCAAGCTAGACAAACTCCCCAGGACTGTTTCTTTAACCAGAAAAATGAGGCTAATCTTATGATCCCAAGATACATCACAGGGTTAAGATGAAATACCTGCAAAATGAACAATGCACATGCCATACTAATACACACGTTGCATATGCCATACTGATATACATTGCTATTTTGTCTGGTGCTATTTGCTTAAATAGACATCCTAGTTACAAGTACGGGAGGGGTTGTGTGTGTGTGTGCGGTATGTAAAAAGGCTTTCTGAGACCAACTGTAGATTAGAGAAATACTTTCTTCTGTATTCCCACAGCATTCAATGACACAGTACAATGGAGGCCTTTCCATCCCAAGATGGTATCCCAGAAACCATCAGCATACACTTACCTAGAGAAGCAGAGAAAAGCAAAGGAGAAATGTAAATTTTATGACCTCTCAGCCTGCTTCCTAAGCTTAATTGTCTATGACCTCTCACTGGTCAGTAACCTAGGATTAATCCCTATAGATAACCATATATTATACAACAAAAACCAAACAGACTAAAGATTTCTATTAATATTTTTTATATTGATTAAATACGATCCTAGACTTCTTCCAGGCCTCAAGGGCCAGCATCTCATACATAGAAGTTTGGCTTACCAAACACTAAAGGTTGAATTTTGAGGCATTTTGCTAGCAATATAAATGTCAAATCTCTGTAGAGCAGGATTTCTCAAACTTGGTGATGTTGACCTTTGGGCTAGGTAATGCTTTGTTGTGGGGGCTACAAGAGCCATCCAGGGCAATGTAGGCTCTGAGGCAGTACCCTGGCCTCTGTCTACTAGAAGCCAGTAGCATATTCCCCAGTTGTCAAAACCAAATAGTTCTCCCAGCAAGACAAAATATCACCTCATGTGCGCATGGTATTGGGGGTGGAGGAACATTGTCACAGTTGGGGACTACCAGGCTGGAGGTCTGTCTGTGCAAAAGGGGAATCTCAACCATCACTCTGTAGTCACAAAATGAAAATAAAAGAAAAAGCTATTTTTAACATTTTGTATTCTCTCTATACTTTTCACATTTTACTTTCTACTTGCCAAACTTTCCCCATTATCAGAGCTCCCTGTGTTTCCTAGCCACCTTCAATCATCTGCTGTCTCAGTAGAATGCACAATGACAACACCGCTGCAGTGCTGAGTCCATTACATGGATACAGCCAGGAACTTCTTAAAGTGAAAAGGCACTTTTCCAGGAGAGAATGAAATTAAATCCACCTGATTTTCTGAGAACCTTCACCACTTGTATGTTTAGTAAAAAAAAAAAAAAAAAAAAAAAAAAAAATTGATTATTCAGAAAGGTTGAAAATGGAGAGTTATGGTTTATTGAATATTCAAGTAAACTACATGGTATGCTGTATGGCAGTTCCAATTTTCAACAAGTTAGTGAACAATAAAGTGCACTGCACAGAAATGCTACAGAACATAGTGAAATCTTCACTTAATGATTCAGAAGCCACTTTCAGCATCAAGCGAGCCTTGGACACATTCATTCTCATTGTAAAAGACCACAGATGTAGATGTTCCAGAAGGTGAAATTAAATCTGTGTTGATCCTTTGATTCCCTGAAAGAGGCTTACTTGACAAAAAATTTTTATTTAGTTCTTTTATTCGTATAAAAAGGAGGTAAGCTATGCTTTCTTTTTTCAACCTTTGATATGTCTCATAGTCTAAGAAAATGAGCATTTAGCGTTTCTTACTATCAAAGATTCATATGATTTCTGCATGGTAAATAATTCCTTACCATTTAATTCAGATAATACAATACCCCATCAGTAGCATATGATAACCTTTTTTTTCTTTTTAAAATTTATATATTTGAGGCACTGCAGATACAGTAATTAATAAGGTAGGCCAGCTCTACACATGCTTGTGGGTACCCAGGAAATATTTAAATAATGAATCAATAACTTCATGAGTGTATTTATGTTTTGTTACTCACCAAGTAAGGAATACAATATTAGTGTGAACAAAGCTTATTTGGCCCATAATCCCTTTCCCCCTAGAATATATATTTTAATTTCATATGGTTATTGTTTCTCAGTAACCACATTGTTGGAGGGGCACCAGTCTAAATAAAACACTAAAAGGTCATTGAAGAAAGAACAGCTCTTTAAAACTGGGAAGTTTAGGAAACTTATGAGTAAGAGGTGTTGTTTAAGCTAATTAGGAGAGAGGAGGCTGATTTCCTTTAGCAAAAGAGCAAATGAAAGCCTTTCCCAATAAAGAGAGATGCTAAAAGCGAATTCATAAAGTAATGAAGTAGGCGTCCTTTGAAGAAATGAGGGACACTTTCTTAGCTTGAGGGTAGAGTCCATTGTCCCACCTGATTTATAGCTGGAGAAAAGGATGTGGCAACATGATAAACAAAATTAATCCCCGTCTAAATTTACTTTGGTTCTTCTCCTATTATAATAATTACTTCTCTGGACTAATAAAATATACAGAATAGGCCAGGCGCAGTGGCTCACACCTGTAATCCCAGCATGTCAGGGGGCTGAGATGGGTGGATCACGAGGTCAAGAGATCGAGACCATCCTGGCCAACATGGTAAAACCCCGTCTTTACTAAAAATACAAAAATTAGCTGGGCATGGTGGCACACACCAGTAGTCCCAGCTACTGGGGAGGCTGAGAATGGCGTAAACCCGGGAGGCAGAGCTTGCAGTGAGCTGAGATCGGGCCACTGCACTCCAGCCTGGGCGACACAGCAAGTCTCCATCTCAAAAAATAAATAAAATATACAGAATATTTATAACATGTTACTGCACTCTTAGAAGAACAGATAAGAGATGCACAGACACCTCAACAACTACTGAGACCCAAATACCTCTAACGTAATATCTAAGAGGCCCTTCGATGAGGATACCGGCATCACTCCCCAAGGATTCGATTAGACAAAGTGTCGTTGATTGTTCAACGAGGGCCTTGTGACAAAAGGTTTTCATGGTTCCATCTGACATTTGAAGCAGTTCACTCCCTGCTGTTAGAGGGAGTAAGAGCTTTGCTCACTTTGGTAATAAGAATCACTCCTGCCTACAGATCACAGACCTTGGTGGAAGAAGCAAAGCTGAGCATTTGTCTTTCTATATTTTTTTCTCAGTCCTTCTTCCTAGCTCCTGGATGAATATATGAGAATAGAAAATGGAAAATAAATAATAAAGCTTTGGAAGGGAAAGTCTTAGCCTTAGATTCACAATGCTATTGAAGTTTACTCAGGACTAATAGATCTTAATATAATTCCACGTGCGCGCATGTGTGTGTGTGAAGAAATACTTCCTGTAAAATTTCCAAGGTATTTTCAGGCTGGGGTAGCCTGGTAGGTTCCCTTCATTGCACATTGTTGGAAATACTGATTTGTTCTAGAATCTAACATTTTCAATATTCCTTCCCTACATCCAGAAACTGACTTTTGCTATCACATCACCTGCCACCATATCATCTTCCAATTACCATGATTGAATCTTTTTTGCATGTAATTGCATTTTAGGTTGACTGCTTCCTGGAGAGATTGAGGGAGAGAGAGAGAATGTCATCAATGCCAACACTACTAGCTGTATTTTAACAAGTTTGCTTCAGGGAAGATTTTGAGATAGAGCTATTAATCCTCTCCATTGGCCATTAATCTTTTGAGACAGAGGCTCACACTGTCACCCGGGCTGGAGTGCAATGGCGCAATCTCAGCTCACTGCAACCTCTGCCTCCCAGGTTTACGTGACTCTCCTGCCTCAGCCTCCCAAGTAGCTGGGATTACAGGTACACACCACCACACCCGGCTAATATTCTGTATTTTTAGTAGAGACGGGGTTTCACTATGTTGGCCAGACTGGTCTCAAACTCCTGACCTCATGATTCGCCCGCCTCAGCCTCCCAAAGTGCTGGGATTACAGGCGTGAGCCACCATGTCCAGCCCATAAGCCATGAGTTCTTATTAACGGTAAATCTTGACTGGACTTGGGAATTTTGTTCTCCTCCTGATTGTGGCCTTTAGACTCAAGGTTATGAAGGACGTTTTAGTCAGGACAAGGTATCTCGATGGGTCAAAGATGGAATGGTAACACTAACATAACAGAGTCAGAGCTCTACTTTTATGGAAGAAAACAATGCTCAGAGAGGAAAAGTAATTTACCAAAAGCCACATTGCCATAGAGTTAATGAGAAACAACTCGAATCACATCTCTTGACTAGGTCGTGTGATGTTACCAAAAATCTATACTGCTCTGCCAAAATGTTTTGTCCCTCTGTATATTCGATTTCAAAATTTTAAAATGACTCATTTTGATGATTAAGCTATACCAATTATTTACTGGTTTGATTGCAAAAATAGAAAATAAAAATAACAATTGCTTGAAAATATGTTTTTGTCTTTCTCACATAAAGTAAGTTGACAAGTAAAGAATTCAGAGCTGGTATGGAAGTTCCAGCCACCAAGGACCCAGGCTACTTCTGCAGCACTGTCCTAGAATGTCAATTCCATTATCAATGTTGTTCATAGTTTCAGATGTGTGCTGAAGCTCCAGCAATCATGAGCTCATCTCAAGCAGAAAGATAGGGGATATGGAAAAAGACAAATGGGCAGTTGTTTTTGTTGGGTGAAGTCTTTCCATGTTACCTTCCCAGCTTGGCATACAACACTTTCACCTATATATCATTGTCCAAAATAGTCTCATGAATCACACCTAGTTGCAAGAACAGATTTGAAAAATGTAATTTTTTAGCCAGTATATTGTTACCTCGAATCAAGCTTAGTTCTTTGACTAAGAAAGACTAAGGAATAGAAAAGGAATGGACACTATCTGCCACAATCATGAAGGATGGATAAGAGTTGATCATGTGCAGCTCTAGGCTAGAGAACTTGTAAACAGATATAGCTGACCATTTGTGTGTGGCTAAATCAATTTTTGAAGTACTTGTGTAGAAGGCAAAGAAGACAAAGTAAGCAGGCAATAATTCTCTAGTAGGATATCAATTTTATGTTGACCACAGGCAGCAAATGATGTCAAAAATACAATTCTGTTAGGGTCACCTAGCAATGACCCCAAATAGTGCTTCTGTTTCCATGAAAGCATCCCAGCCACTAAACTGGTACACTCCTAATGGTACTGTCTTTATAACATACCAACTCTGCTATGAACATCTGTGAACATGTACTAAACATGTTCAACTTTCTCCTACCAAAGACTCACTTGAATTTTTAACATGAGCAAGTTTAAGAATCTTTCAGAAAGCAACAGTTTCTCCCAACTTCAGCTTAAAAGCAACTCTATGATAGTTTATTGAGGTTCCTATGCTCTTTTCTGCCATATGTTTCTCCATGGATTGGAAAGATAGATCCCTTAACCTGCTCCAGTTTGAGCAATTAAGAAGTCTGGGTCAGGTGTGGTGGCTCACGCCTGTAATCCCAGCACTTTGGGAGGTGAAGGCAGGCAGATCACCTAAGGTCAGGAGTTCGAGACCAGCCTGGCCAACATGGCAAAACCCCATCTTTACTAAAACATGAAAAAATTAGCTGGGCGTGGTGGTGGGTGGCTGTAATCCCAGCTACTTGGGAGGCTGAGGCAAGAGAATCACTGAACATGGGAGGCAGAGGTTGCAGTGAACACAGATCACGCCACTGCAGTCTAGCCTAGGTGACAGAGCAAGATTCCATCTCAGAAAAGAAAAAAAAAAAAAAAGGAAGTCTGATTTTTAAAATTTTTCTGCTACTAAGGGCAGAAAAATACCTAGAGCTGTAAAGCATAATCTCAAATAAGAACCCATGAGATTCTAAATGTCATCATGATCAGACCTTGCATCCTGGAGCAATGAACTAAGCGTGTTAGGTGTCTGGCTTCCAGCAGTCAAACTGGAGTCATGTTTATGTTCATGCATAGAAAATGAATAGGAAGAATAAAAAGATAATTTCCCAGCTAAAATATCAAGCAAAATGATGAGATGCATTTTATTTTTTACATGAATGGCTACATTCTGAAAAACAAGTGTTGCAATCAAATTTTAAATGGACTCTGGAAGATCAATACTTTATATCCACCAGTTTTTTAAAGTAAAGGGACCCATATAAATATTATTATAAGTATTATATATATTATGAGTAATATATAATACATATATATTTAATTTTGAACTCTTTTAGTGTTTTATTGGCCATCTTTTCCCTTTATCTCTCTAAAATTATAGTGTGTGTTTCCTACTTGAAATAATTCTATTTCCCCAGGCTGGCACTATTATGCCACAGAAAAGGTCTACTTTTCATTCTGATCTTAATCTATTACCAAACAAATCAATAAGCATATTAAAAAGCTTTGACTTCACTTCTCATAGATAATTCACTTAAAATTTTCGAAATTTGAAAATCGATCATTGGGGTTAGGCAAACAGTACTGAAAGTAAAACAAACAAAAAAAGTCAAAAGATTCCAAACTAGTTTCTTTTAGATTTGAAACCAATGCATTTGTACATGTCTCATTTATGGGTGTGCAGTATATACATAAAATTTACAATTATACTCTGTGCATTACTAATTACAAAAATATTGTATATGTTATGTATAACTTTTAAAACGCACCTTCCCAGTTAGTATTAAGAGAAAAAATAAAACCAAAACGTTTATATATCCTAAGGACTATCCTAACTAGAAGTTTTGCTAAATACTAACAAGGAGTAGAAAGCAGCTACTTTGAATTTAGCAGATATTGCTAAATAGAAAAGTGGATGCTCAACTATTAACTTAAACTTACGTAAGATACAGCTCTGTCATTCGGGTTATTAGGGTTAGATGCTATCAATCATTTTCTTTGTAGTGGTGGGGAATCTATCCACATTAACTCGTCTGATCTTTTCTCTGCCCAGTCTGTTTCCTGAACACTTCATTGGAGTCATCTTGCGGAAGATGTTAGAAACTCTAAGAGATGTAATCTCTCTTCTCCAGGTGTTTAGGGGAGAGAAAGGTGTGACCCTGTCAATACAGAGTAAATGAGGTTGCTGTCTAGAACTGTGAATGGAAGACTCTCTCTCCATATATATCCTCCCACCTTTCTGGAAGAAGTATTAGACATTACTTCTTAGTAGAATGAGCTGTTTTTAACAAAGACATCATGCCAGTTTGGGGACATTTTCAGCTACTAGTCAAGAGCTCATGATTCTGGCCACTGGCCACCTTTGCAGAATTTCCATAAAGTAGAACATTTAAATAATTGAAATTTACTCAACTTTTAAAAATAGATTTGTGTGTACCTTGTTCTCAATATCTCAGGGACATGGTGTCCAAATGATTTCTTAACAAATGTAGTTCATTGGCTATGCGAATAAATGGAGAAACATCACAGCAGTAGACAGGGAGATAGAGATATATGATGGGCCATGAAGAGATTAACAAAGTGAAAGAAGTAGAAGCAAAAGAGACTAAAGAGGAGGAAGGAGAAGCAGAGGAGAGGGGGCAACCCAAATGGTTTCTCACAACAACAACACATTTATCTTGAGATATTTAAATTTTTGTTAATAAGAACACTTAAAATTCCTCATAATATGAGTGGTAGTAGCTAACTCAGTCCTTTCCCTCACCCCACATAGCCCAGGAAACAGTAAAAGCTCATACATAAAACAACACAATGAGAAGCAAAACGCCCAGGCATTTCCAAGCATTATCATTCATTCAACCACCAGTTCATACTCCCATGGAAGTTGACAAACCTTCGGGGTTTCATACATGAGTAGGGTTCATCGCAGCATGCTTTCTGGAGCATGGCAATTAACACAATAGGGGGGATTTTCAATGTACTGCTCTATGCCTGAGTGCCACACATTTGACCTCTGTTGATCTACTTACAAATCGGTGTTTCTGTGCAGAGTTATGGTAATAGATGGTACTTTCAGAAAGGTAATTTTGAATCTTAACAAAGTACCAGAGCAGCAGCCTATTTTGGGAGAGAAGTCACTGGGCCTATTATTATTCAAGTTCACTTAAGGCCCTAGGCAGTTTGAACCACCTGAGTAACCTTCCCAAATAGCCCATCTTCACAACCCACCAGTACCTCTGAGCTATTTCCAGTGTGATTTTCCTTAGCTCCCGGGCTGTCCTGCTCCTGTTTGCTTTGCAGCAGTAAAAAAGATTCTGATTCTCTATTCTGTTTCCTGACACCGCACAGAACAAATTATAATTAGGAAACCACCTGAGGGGAAGGTGACAATTCAGTTGTCAATTGTCATGGATAAATCCCATTTCTATCAACAGAAGCAAAGCAAGCCTCTCACCCTCAAAATAGACACTCAGGAGATGCTGTAGTTAGCTGGTTCACTGCCCTGAGAAGAAAAGCAATCACAAAGATGACAGCAACTACAACAGAAAATGTGAACAAAAAAGAGAGCCCTCTCACTGTAAATATTTTTACTGCCAACAGGTCTCTAATATGGGTATAGAGTGATGTGAAACAGTCATTTTGCAAAATATCCCTTCTAAAGCTGATGAAAAGCTGTCATGTCACAATATGGAATGTAGCCCAACAGGGTACCCAGAGATAAATGAGTGTAAGTGTTCAAAAGGTAGAAAATAAATAAATGTGCAGCTTGTGGTGAGAACGGATTAACTCAGAATGGATTAAGAAGACATTATAACCTTATCTTTAGTCATCTGGATGCAAGCTCTAAAAATTTGTTATGCAAAAGGATGTTTTTAAATCTCAGATTATTTTTTCCCCAAACAAGCAATCTTGATTTTATGCATACCTCTATAAAAGACATATGAGGGGAGTGGGATGAAACCAAAAATAAGGAAAATGTTCTAAGTTTTGTTTTTGTTTTGTTTTTGAGACTCTTCTTGCTATGTTTCCCAAATTGGCCTCCATCTCTTGGGCTTAGGTGATCCTCCTGCCTCAGCTTACTGAGTGACTGTGTTTAGCCTCCATGTGCAGCTAATCAAAAACTATTAGGCCGGGTGCGGTGACTCACGCCTGTAATCCCAGCACTTAGGAGGCCAAGACAGGTGGAACACCTGAGGTCAGGAGTTCGAGACCAGCCTGGTCAACATGGCAAAACTCCGTATCTACTAAAAATACAAAACTTAGCTGGGCATGGTGGCGGGTGCCTGTAATCCCAGCTACTCAGGAGACTGAGGCAAGAGAATCACTTGAACCCAGGTGGCGGAGGTTACAGTGAGCTGAGATCTGCATCACTGCACTCCAGCCTGGGCAACAGAGTGAGACTCTGCCTAAAAAAAAACCCAAAAAACTATTAATCTTAGACTAGCATAGTAATGTTTCAGATGCAAAAGGCAACATTAGATGAGTATGTGGGACTGGAATATGGCTATATTTCATTAATGTTTTAAATCATGAAATATATTATGAATATAAGACATTATATTTCACGATATCTCTTTCCTGGGTCCATTTTCTTTCTCTCCACAAAAAGTTCTCATTGTGATGGGGTAAAAGCTCTGGATAAAAGTAGGTCTATTAATAAATGACTGAATCACCTCTCTGTTAAAAAAGAAAAACAGGATCATTGTTATAATCTGAGAAATTTCTTGAAAAGCTAAATTTTGTGTCTATCCTGGCAAAATAATGAATATTTTACCAATTATTAGGAAACTTTATATTCTGGGTTTGCCAGGTTCCACATCTGGTTTTCAATCATTCCCACCACCTAAGTGATATTTTCTATATCACTCTGGATATCACTCCAGGCTGGAGTGCAGTGGGGCAATCTCCATTCACTGCAACCTCCGCCTCCTGGGTTTAAGCGATTCTCCTGCCTCAGCCTCCTCAGTAGCTGGGATTACAAGTGTGAGCCATCACGCCTGCCTAATTTTTGTATTTTTAGTAGCTCCACTCTGTGAGAGAAAAGGACCTGCTCTAACAGTATCTTTAAATCTAAGCATGCTATGCTCCACATTTGAACTTTCCTGAAACTGGGATGTTTCTTCAACTAAAGTATCAGAATCAGGGAGTACCATGATTGGTCAGAATATAGAACTTCTGATTTAATGTCTTTTGCTTTGACTGTATCCTTAAAAAAAAATAAAAATAAAAAAAATAAACATAGCAGTTACAGTTCCATCAAAGATGATTCTGGATCACACCGAAGTCTAAGCAAGGTAAGGAGTATGAAGAAAGGGAAGAAAGAGACTTAAAATTTCTAGACTAGAACAGGCACTAGATCAAGATAAGGGCAGGCTGGCAAGGGAATATAATTAGGCAAAGAACAAAATTTATTTTGAAAGGGCCAGACATGTATTCAAAATACAACTGAACACAATGGAGACCCCAAACTCAGGAGTGGAGAAGCAGCAGAGCAAATTGATCTGCAGGTCAAGAAAGATTTCACCAATGAGGCAAAGTGAGACTTCAACACAAGCACACTTATATTGTTCTTTTAGAAGCACAGGCAAATCCAGGAAGTGTTGACCTCCAAGGCTGATGATAGAAATAATCCAGCCTGGGCGACAGAGTGAGACTCCGTCTCAAAAAAAAAAAAGAAAGAAATAATTGAGAAGCCCCCACTGGAGCAAGCAGGGAGTGAGTTAGGAAGGTAATCTCTGCTGCAGTGCATTCCTGAACAATGCATCCCACATTTTTATTTTTATTTTTTTCTGAGACAGAGCTACGCTCTTGCCCAGGCTGTATTGTAGTGGGGCAATCTCGGTTCACTGCAACCTCTGCCTCCCGGGGCAATCTCGGTTCACTGCAACCTCTGCCTCCCGGGTTCAAGTGATTCTCCTGCCTCAACTTCCTGAGTAGCTGGGATTACAAGTGTGAGCCACCATGCCCGTCTAATTTTTGTATTTTTAGTAGAGACGGGGTTTCATCACATTGGTGATCCACCCACGTTGGCCTCCCAAAGTGCTGAGATTACAGGCGTGAGCCACCGTGCCCGGCCCCACTTTCTTAAAGAGAGTACACAGAAGCCAGTCAGGATGGGTAGTCAATTGCAAGCTACGATTCCAGTACTCTGACCATCCTGTCATTGGTCATCCTCATCAAGGCAACTTAAAGAACTGCAGAATAAGGCCGGGCGCGGTGGCTCAAGCCTGTAATCCCAGCACTTTGGGAGGCCGAGGCTGGTGGATCACGAGGTCAGGAGATCGAGACTATCCTGGCTAACATGGTGAAACCCCGTCTCTACTAAAAATACAAAAAACTAGCCGGGCGTGGTGGCGGGCGCCTGTAGTCCCAGCTACTTGGGAGGCTGAGGCGGGAGAATGGCGTGAACCCGGGAGGCGGAGCTTGCAGTGAGCCGAGATCAGGCCACTGCACTCCAGCCTGGGAGACACAGCGAGACTCCATCTCAAAAAAAAAAAAAAAAAAAAAAAAGAACTGCAGAATGCATTTAAACATTCTCAACACACATTACTGTGAAAATACATAGAGGTGAATTTTAATGGAGAAGGGAAGAAATGAAAGGAGCAGAAGATGGATACATTATTTGCATGAACCGTGCATTTACTACTGACATGTTCAAAGATGAAATGTTTCTGATTATAGTGATTCTAATTTACCAATTTCACTGTAAGTAAGGGTGCATAATTTCCATATGTGTCTCAACAGGGAAAAGGAGACCTTTTCAAAAATTTTCAGGAATGCTTGTTTTTATAGCTGCCAGGTTGTTCCCACCCTGATATTCAAGGTTAAATAGATTCCCCTCCCCATAATAAAGTGTCTGTTAAGAGCTTATTAGTTGCTTTCACCATTTGCTTTTTATTAGACATAAAAGCGAACTATTCTTTTTGAAAAGTTACTTGTGTCTGATGGGAGGTATCTACCCCGACAGATGTTTGTTAAATAATATGTGCTAGATGCAGAAAATGTTCTTTTCCTATTTTCAACAATTTAAAATGTTAGCACTGAAATATCTTTTGCTAACAAGTATTTTCAAAGTAGAATAAAGTTAGGTAATTACTGTGTAGGTAAGTCAGCCAAATTTTTCAGAGCATTTTATCACCATTTTTTGCAAAAGAGAGCCAACCTGGTAAAAGCCACAGTTTTATAAAATTAGTTCATACCATTTGAAGAGCTAATCATATTAAAACACAGATAAAAATATTTTAATTAATTTTAATATTTGTCTTAGCAGTCATTCTATCTTTCAGAATTAGGGTTTCTTAAAAATCTTTTTTTGACAACCTATAACTTTATTACATACAGTTCTCATGGCATTTCTAATCATTAATCTTCAAAATGTATGTAATACATTCATTCTTAGAGCTTTTTACCTCTTTTGTCATGACAAATAAACACAGGTTTTGGGCAAAATGCAGTAAATACATCAGGATGCCTGCCAAGACGTCTGCAAATAGGCTGCTACCAGCCACCTTTCCAGCCAGGCACAGCCACAGCTACAGGTGAACCACTGCTTATCAAGCTTAGGTTTGGTCACTGTCTTAGTCCATCTTCTGCTGCTATTAACAGAACACCACAGACTGAGTAATTTATAAAGAAAATAGATTTATTTGGTCCTCAGTTTTGGAGGCTAGAAAGTAACACAGCATAGTGCCAGCATTTGGTCACGGCAACCCTTGGCAAAACGATGGACGGTGAAAGTGAGCATGTGAGACAGAGAGAGCATGAGGAGTGAACTCTCTTTTGTAATATGTTCTCATGATAACTAGCCCACTCCTTCCATAATGGCTTTCCCGCATTCACGAGAGCTCTGCTCTCATGACCTAATCACCTCTTATGAGGCCTCGCCTTGCAATATGTTGCATTGGGGATTAAGTTTCCAACACATGGATTTGGGGGCCACATTCAAACCATAGCCGTCACTATGTATTGGCACTGTTTTCAGCTTTATCCCTAAAATCCATCTCTGCTTCCTCATTGATATTTGCACTATAGTAACCCCCAGTGGCTTTACATCTACAGATGTGTAACATATGTTCAGTTCTTCTTTGAGAATGAGTTAATCTTTCAATTAGACCAAGAGGGAGATAGAAAATCTAAATTAGGAGGAAGGGGGGATAATGTTGAAACCTTGGTTGTAAGAATCTATGGTGGAATTTGGTTCATGAATACATTAGAATGGGGCATAAGTTTCACTGAAGCATAGGTATCTCATAACTTCATGAGTTATGAATGTATTTATACATTCATTAACAAATTCATGTGGCAGGTAAAGTACCATAAATACAATGCCTTACAATGAATAAAGGGGTAGATGGATGGATGGATGGATGAATGGATGGATGGATGGATGAATGGATGGATGGAAGGATGGCTGAAAAAACATCTCACATCTCAGAGAATCTAAAACCACAGCAAAAGTCAATGGTTCTGCTCTCTATCAGTGAATATGGGACTCATGGTCAATTAGTCACTTTCTTTTAATGGAATCTGTCATAGGAGGATACATTGAGTTATTGGACCAACTTTAAATGAGTGTTCCTGGCAGTCACAGAAAGTTCTCATGATAATACTCTTTCAATTATAGTTCAACAAACAATTATTGAAATCTATATATGTCAAGAATCCTGCTAGGGCCAGTGGCACCATGATGAATAAGGAGATTATTGACTGGATTTGGAGAAAGAAGTTAGAAGAAAAAAAAAAACCCACAATAATAAAGTGCGGTAAGTGATGGGATACAGATAAGTGCAGGATGCTAGTGGGGACATGTGTAAGCTGTGACAGAGCTTGGTGACAACTTAGGATTCCCTTTAACTTGAATTTCATAATTCCAACCCCTCTAACAAATACTGTTCTCTAGAAAATTATAAAGTAGCCTTGCTATGTTCCATGTGTAAAACTGTCTCCAGACAGGCAGAATGTTATGAGATTTTTAAAACTGTTATGGGTCACTTTCAATCCACGTAATTTAAGGATTTGTGATTTTTGTTGGTTTCACAAATGCAAAATGGCCTTTGATCCACATTTGTTATTTAAAATGACTGCATATTTAATGTAGAATATATTTTTGGCAATATATATAACTATATGCAGTAAAATTGGGGTATAATCTTGTATAATTTACTCATGGAGCTGATTATTACATAGATCTTACCATGTTCACAAGAAAGTATAAATGCCTGATACAAAATGTTTTTGTATCTACCTAAAGGGATTATTTCTATAACAAGTTTATTGTTCAATCCTTTAGAAAACATTAAAATTAACATTGGCTACACTTAGGATAAACAGCGGGTACCCGAAATTTTCCCAGCTTCTGACTCCCTAAAAATATTATGTAAATTAAGGTAGAGTTACACAATTACATCTAATGTGGATTTGGGAGACAAATTTTAGATAGGAAACTTTAGTCTCCTATACATCTCTATTTTTCCATACTTCACTAATAAGTTTTTGCTTTTGTTTTAGGCTTTCTGGTACATGAATATTTCAGTCACTGTGTAAACCAGCTTTTTGTAATACTCAGGATTACCTCATTTTTCTAATTTTCCTTCTGAAGACAAATGTCTCAAATGTCTTCAGTTTTCTTAATATTCTGAGACTTTTTGCGCTTGTTTATTTTATCTCTCAATCTCCTAGGATTTATTTGTAGGACTGCGAGAAAAAAAAAAGTCATCATCTGCTACATTAATGAAAGATTGTCATCTCTAGAAAACCTTACAAGGAAAAGCCATATTAAATCAAAGCAAGACAAATACCATGCAAACCCATATTACAATGGGAGGAAATGAGCTATGTAAATCAGAAGCACCCTTAATTTTGAAATATGAGCTGAAGTCATCTTCTAAGATATTGACCTGATTTTGTTCTATGTTGAATAAACCTAATATGAATTCATCTATAAAATAATCAACAGGGTTTGTATATAGATGCCTAATTTCCAATTCTAACTGGAACAGAGGAAGAGCTCACAGAAACAGGTTAATCCTTTAATATACAGGATTTGGCATAATGTGAGTTACTACAAGGAAATATCCAGTCCTAGATTATGAATGTTAGAGCACATTTCAAACAATTCATTCAAAGTACTCACTTTACAGCTCAAACATCTAATGATGAAAAGTGTCAAGTCATATATTTGAGAGTGTAATTGTGTTAAGTTTGTTTGTTCTGCTAATGTTATCACAAGCACTTTGTGAGGTTTACAAGGTACACGGACTACGAGTCTAATCATGTATGTGAAATCTCAAGAAGGCATCATGAACTGCAATGACCCAGCAAGAATAGATCATTGATACCCAGCAGGTATACAATTTCCAATAGAGCATGTTCAGTAAAATCATCATGCAATTTTTTTTCAAGGGATCAGTTTTGAAAAGGCCCAGGGAGGTAAAAAGAAATTGCAGACAAAAACCCATCTCATAAAAATACGAATGTATCATATGGGAAAACAATACTGATGAATGTTCAATAAAATGTGGAAGGAAAAGCAAACAGAGTACTGGAATGCCAGAATAATCTGATTGGTCACACACACACACATGCACCCATAGTTTCTAAAAAGGGGTAAAAGGTATAAAGGACAGAAAAGAACCGGAAAATTTAACTGATTTTGAAAATGAGAATTCTGTAGGAAATTTGTTGCTACATTTTAAACCCAAGAAATTAGAATGCTCCTAGTTAATTAAAAGAGAGAAAATAGAGATTAATTACTATTTTAAGGCAAGTCAAGATATGCTTTATAAATGTCACATTTCCAAAATGTAAGTGGAACTACCTAGGTAGGACACAGTGTAAATGTGGAAAGATTTTGGAAGGTGAGGATATTGACATTCTTGTGATTGAAAAAAACAAAACAAAATAAAACCTCATTCAGTTTTTTGATTCTTAGTGTTTTCAGATCTAAAAAGACAAAAAACATTCTGTAGAAAGTTTCCAAAGGCACCAGCCCATTGTCTTCTAAGATAACACGAAAACCATGTGAAAAGGGGTGAATTTTATCTCACTACTAGAAAGGAGGAATCAGATCAGTTTTTAATTACTTTCTTGGGGTCTTTTTTTGGCAGAAATTGGAAAGATTGAGCCTCCAATTTTCAAATTAACCACATATAATGCTACTTTCTGCTGTATCAACAGGAAACTATTACTTTCTGTAACTTTTTTTTTAGAGGAAAGTACTAAAGGACATACTAAATTTTATTCTTTATCTAAAAAGGATTTTAGATGATGGTGAAGTTTCTTACTTTTTAAAATTTTTCCATTTATACTTATTTATTTTGGGACAGGGTCTCATGCTGTTGCTCAGGCTGAAGGGTAAGTGGTATGACCATAGCTCACTATAGACTCAACCTCCCAGGCAAAAGGATCTTCCTACCTCAGCCTCTGGAGTAACTGGGACTACAGATGCATACCACTACGCCCAGCTAATTTTTATTTTTTTATTTTTTGTAGCGACAGGGTCTCACTATGATGCCCAGGTTGGTCTCTAACTCCTGGGCTCAAGTGATCCTCCCACCTTGCCCTCCCCAAGTACTCAGATTACAGGCATAGGCCACCACACCCAGCCTTCTTACGGGTTTTTATAAATAATTAACGCATATGAAAAATATTTTTCCCTTTGACAGAAATTATTATTCTATTTTTGTAATTCCCAATAATAGTTAAGGAGTTTTCTGTACTCCATAAATAATTTTTTAAAAGGCCCACGCACCCCCCCCCCACCCCCACCGCTCCCCTGGAACTTGATAAAAGATAAACCAAAATGGTCCTATAGATCCTTAGATGGCAAGAAACTGGGATTTTCATTTTACGAATAAAACAAGGGAAGCATTCATTGCTGAGGAACTTCTATGAGGCTGGAATTTTGAGAAACATCATTTAATCTTTACCACAAACGTGTAAGTAGTTACTGCCACATCTTACAACGATGACACGGAGGCCTCGATTGACTAAGGATTTGCTCAACTTCACATAGCCCATAAGGGTAGCATTCTGGATTTTAAATGAGACTTTTTATCTAAACTGTCATGTTCTTTCTTCTTTGCACTCTGAGATAACTGAAGAACTGACTGGGAGAGCATGAGGATAACTGATAGTAGGCATTGAACTCAAGTGCAAGTCTTCTGATGCCCAGGAGGGCCCCAGAGTCAGGGGATAGCTTAGACCATTTGATGCAGGAATCCAATGTCCCCTTCCAACTGGAGCACGTTGCACAAGGAAAAGATGATCACTTAAGTCATCCACAGCTTCAGAGATACACGTGGGTTAGTCTATGGTTCCAAGGGGAAGAACAGAAGGTGAAAGTCTTGGTTTAGAATGTTGCGGAGGCCAAGGGCCTACTTAGGCAAACATGTATTATTTGTTCTTTTCAGATTCTTTTCAGAAAAGAAAGGGAAAGGAGAAAGATTGGGTATCTTGACTTGGACTTTTTTTCTTCAACATCTGACTCATGAGGTGGTGGGAATCTTACTGCCAGGACACAACACAGCACCAGATTAAACAGCCTGGCTCTTTTCCTTGCAAGGCTGCCACTGTGGGGTTTTCCCATCTCCTCCACTCTTTGAGGACTGGAGTTTATTTCTCTATGTATTCCTGGATGAAGTCAGTGCTTACCCCGAACACTTATCAATCTACTCCTAATTCTTTCATATACTTTCACCTTTAAAACACAAAATCAAACTGCCTAAGTCAAAGTTTTTTTCTCACTATGATGCCCAGGTTGGTCTCTAACTCCTGAGCTCAAGTGATCCTCCCACCTTGCCCTCCCAAAGCCATCCCACAAAGCCCTCCCAAAGATTACAGGCTTACACCTGTAATCCGAGTTTAAGCTCAAATTTTATACATTAAGTGGTCAAATATTGCCAAGTAGAGCAAAGGATTCATTTCCACAATCTATAGCAACTGAAACTTGAACACTGAGAGAGAACTCATCTAATGCCTGATTCCTTTCTCAAAACACGCCAACAAATATGAGTATTAAGTTATGTGGATAAAGTTATTTTGCAACAAAATAAACCTTGAAGCTTTTTTAAAGGAAGAAATAAAATACAGCATCATCTAAAAAGGGAAGGTTTAGATTTTGAGCAAAATCTTCATAGTACAATAACTGTGGGAGAATTATTTCTTCATGGCACCACTCCAGTCATTTATTTGTTTGGTACAGAACCTGCTGCCTTCTTATAACAGTAAAGTAATCATATGTTTTTTTTTTTTCACAACTATAATAACAGTACACTTTTTAATAAGGGCATAAGTAGAGACAGACAGTATGTGACTGTGGTGAGGGACTGAAGTCCCAGAGGCAAACCACTTGGATGAAAATATGTGACTTACTGATCAACCAGATTTCTCTGGGCATCAGTTTCCTCATCTGTGGGCATAATGACAGATGGTTTTATATATTCAATATGCAAATAGAAGTGTCTACAGTGGTGCTTGGAAATAATACACTTGGATCCATGTTAGCTGCACCTCAGTTGTTATAATTTATGACTTTCAACTTATGGTAAAACCAGGAATGCCTGGAGAGAAATGGCATTAGACAATTGTTTCTGTAGTCACCAAGCCAAATTACCAACTCTCAAAGGAAGAAATTATTTTTGCCACCATCATCAGACTCTGTTGGTACAGTCTGAGTATCCCCATCAAACACAACAGGTATGCACCCCTGAAATATGCTGATAATGAATCCAGGAAAACAAACCTCCCAATTTATGGCATCTTCCTTGTAAAGTTTGCAGTTGTATTGCCAGGGTCTTTGCATAACAGCCCTCTGGAAGAATCTAAGTATTGAGAGTGACAGTAATGAGACATCTGAAAAGCAAATGTCTAGAAAAGGTAATTTTCTGGTCCTTGTTTTGTACCCAAATGCAGTACTTCCAGGTTGTTGATTTGTGAAAGCTAGACTGTTCTAGGAGGATGAAACATTCATTTCAACCCTCTGACACATATGTGCTCACTGATTCACGCTCTCTCTTACTAAATCTTCTATTTGTACAGAATAATCAGGAATTAATCTGGAATAATGTATTGCCTTCCCCTCTAGGCCCTCTCCATGATTAGCGAGGGCAGGCATTTAATTAGATGATCTGAGTGACACCATTACAGCTACCTGTCCTGAATGACTTCCCATAGAAGTCTCCAGGGAAGACTAACATTTGTAATAGACTAGCCCTTCCCTTGATTTGGAAAGCAAAGATGGAGTTATCACCCATCAGCCTTTTATAGTCTTTAACTTCAGAAAAAGGCTCCTGTCAATATTCTTATAGCATCTATCTGTATATCTATCTCATTGGCAGGAGCAGCAAGGAGATACTGGCACTCACAGCAACACAGGAAAAGGGGAATTTGAAAAAGAAATCAGCATGTTCAGAGCACCTAGGATTTTTTCAGGTGCTGGTTCAGTTGCTTGGCATATGTTATTTTGCGTCTTGCTGAGACACCTTCAGCAAGTCTGTTATCACTGGCAAATAGAAGCTAGGAAAATTACACACAGAAGCAGAGTGAGTTTAAGCCGATGAAGAACCAACATTGTCCGAAAGTTTGTATTTATTAAAATACAGTATTGTGGTTCAGATCATGTGCTCTGGAATCTAAAATCATTAGATTTAAGGCATCTCCTACCCAAGTATTTAGCCTTCTGACCTTAGATAAGTGGCATAGCTTCTCTGTGACTTAGAATCTATATCTGTGGATTGAAGTGAAAAGATTGAATCACAGAATGGCAAAAATGACGCATGAAAATGATCTTCATTCAGGGATCAGCACACAGCAAGTCTTCATCAAATAGTAGCTTTCACTACCTCATCTGAGCTCATTCTCATGACAGCCACTTGCAGAGGAGCAAGGGGTGACAGCATGCCATGCTGCCACCAAGAGAGGGCAAAACATGGGGTGGGCGTCTGTGATGATCTCCAATTGGTCCTGAGTTCAGCAATGAAAGGAAAACACCACAAAACTGGTCATTAGAAACTGGAAAAACTTGGTCCAAACCTGTTTCTGACTTTTATCCCAGACATACTGTGTTATACTCCCAATTTATTCTAATTAGCTGGATACTCCAAGCTTTCCCAAAGTGCAGCATTTGGATAGTGCCAAGAAACACAAGTTTTGTGGTGATTTCAACAGAACCAGGTATGTAGGGGGAAAAAGTTTTCTCAATTGGATCTGTGTGTTTATTTCAAAGCAGCAGATTCATTAGCTTTATTGATCCTTTTGTGGCTGTATTAGAGGAAAGAGGAGACTGCATTTTCTAGATGTGCATGTTTAATCCTTGGTAAATTTTATGTATTAAAAAATGTATTCTGTTGTTTTAGAACAAAGCTCCTAAGTTTATCAGGGGGTCACCAGATGTGAATGTATAAACCAGAGTTAAATAGTTGGAGAATAGACTTTACTGAAATGTTGACTCTATTTTATAATGATTATTATTTTTTTTAACAAAGTAGGCTTTGAAGTAAGGTACATAAAAGGACTGAGCATCTTCAGAATGGGTTGCATTTGTGTAATAACCTCATTGTTCATTAAACCATTAAAACGTTAAGCAGCCCGACAGCAAGTTCCACTTATAGTAAGTATGTGCTACTGCTCATATCTGTACTAGAGTACTCCAAGCATTATAAAAGTCATTGAACTTATACATTTTCCCAAAAATGTTAAGCTTTATTTCCATTAAGTCACACATCTTTACTTGCCAGGACACAGCTGATTTTAAAAATTTCATTATCTATTATCTGGGAGGCAAAATGCGTAGGAGCTATATTTAGGGTATTTGAAACCAGATAAATATGTGCTCAAAAATCTAACTTTGTCACTGAAGTCTTGTGTCATCTTTAAAAACTTAATCTATAAAATGAGATAATTTATAGAGATATTAGCACTAACAATAATACAAGTAAATCACTTATCAGAATACCAGATACACACTAAATACTCAAATGACAATTGCTATTTTCACTTTAGCTATGGCCATAGAAAACCATACTGTTGAGGGCTTGCACCAGAATTCTGGTGACGGCTCATGAGTTGGGAGTGGAGACAGATACCATATTTCATCGCATCTTACACCATCTACTATAAGATGCACCATTATTTAATATGCCATGAAGAACGACAATGACAAAACATAAAAATAAAAAACACTGTAAATATAAATTTGCCCAAAGCCATAGAATAGGCAACACCAAGAGCAAACCCTAAAATAAACTATGAATTCTGGGTGATGGTGATGTGTCATTGTAGGTTCATCAACAGTCACGCCTGTAATCCCAGCTCTTTGGGATGCTCAGGCAGGAGAATTAATTGAGCCTAGGAGTTGGAGACCAGCCTGGGCAATTTGTGCAAACCTTGTTTCTAGAAAAAATAATACATTGGAACAAATATATCACTGAGGTGCAGGATGTAGATAAGGAAGGGGGCTACGTATTTGTTGAAGCAGGGGATATATGATAATTCTCTATACTTCCTGCTCAATTTTTCTGTGAACCCAAACCTGCTCTAAAACAAAGTCACTATGACAATGCATGCTTACCACTTAGAATTGTTTTGTACATATTTTTTAATTTTTTCATGTATTTTGAAAGAAACATTTCAGTTACACAATGATTTTTAAGTGTGTTTTATAGTGTTAAAAAAAAAAGAAGCAGTAATGGTATTCCTAAAACTTCATCACATTCAGGACCCAACTCTTCTCAATCACTTTTTTTCCCTTAGAATCATCAGTCTATGTTTCATTATTTTTCTACAGCGTTTTCATCTAAGCTCATTTTGAAAGGTTTGATGCTAGTGCCGTCTTACCTGAACCAACTCAGTTTTGTTTCTTTCTCTGTGGAGTCACAGGCTGCTGAGAGGGAAGGAGCTTCCGTTCAAAGTTAACAGGAAGCGGTATTCCTATTGCTTGATGTGTGGTCAATACCTCTGCTGAATCAGTCATACCAGTCACTCATGACTTTGAAATTCCTTTCTTCTATTCTGAGGGATAGGAAAATTTTCTCCTGCCGTTGGGAGCAAGGCTTGGCACGTGGCATCAATGCATTTACCACCAGTCATGCACATGGCTTAATTGAAGTGATGACAGTCGTGGCCATGATCGAGTGCAAGCCAAGTGAGGACAAAAACGGCTGAGTGAGGGCTGCCACACACCAGGCTGATCGCAACTGCAGATCAGCATCCATCGCAAGATAATTCTCTAAGTCAGATATAAAAATGTGAAGCAAATGCATTTTAAGAATCATAAGGCCGGGTGCAGTGGCTCACGCCTGTAATCCCAGCACTTTGGGAGGCTGAGGCAGGCGGATTACGAGGTCAGGAGATCGAGACCACCCTGACTAACATGGTGAAACCCAGTCTCTACTGAAAAAACAAAAAAATAGCCAGGCGTGGTGGTGGGCGCCTGTAGTCCCAGCTACTCGGGAGGCTGAGGCAGGAGAATCGCTGGAACCTGGGAGGTGGAGGTTGCAGTGAGCCGAGATCGCGCCACTGTACTCCAGCCTGGATGACAGAGTGAGACTCCATCTCAAAAAAAAAAAAAAAAAAAGAATCATAAAATATGAAATCTCAATTGACTAATTATTAAGGAAAAACATACTCTCTTTCATAAAAATAGGTAACCAGGTCCCTTCTGGTAGGAATTCACGAATTAACGCATAACCCCTGCTTTCTTTGAGAAGCAATGTTTACCACGTGCAGGGTTAACAGCTCCGAAAAATCTCCTGCCTTTTCTACTTCAACCAACTTAAATTCCAACTTCATCAATTATTGCCTTTTGCCAAAATAATGGGCAGCTGAGGAATATAATTTTCATAGTCAAATCTCAGGCTTAATTTTAAAAGCCCCTGAAATGGGACTCTCTGGGGGTGAGGGGGGTGCTAATAATATGGCGGGGGGTGTTGGTTATATAGGTATGTTCACTTTGGAGAAAAAAAAATGAGGCTATGTACAGATCTTAAGTTTACAGAGAAATGATTTTTTTCCCAAAATGAAAACAACCATGTAGCTAAGCTATGATACATGTACTTTACTGCAAGCATACTATAATTCAATTAATAGTTAAAAATAAAATGTGAAGAAAATGCAGTTGAAAACAAATGGCAATAATCAGATAATGAGTTTATCCAATTATCCCATGTTTTAATCATAGAATCACAGCTCAAGTTATTCAGCTGGACCTCTGCTCCTCAGAAACAGAGGCAAGACAGTCTCTTAACCTCTCATGCTAGAAATGGGTTCCTGATGCTTTCTTCCATTCTCCTGCCTCTCTCTAATTTGAATAAAATATGAAGGCTTACTGATTTTACTTCCTAAATGCCTCTTGACCTGGTCCTCTTACATGTAACATACTCCTAGTAGCAGGCCCTTACAAATCCTTATCTGAACCTCTGCAGTATAATACCATTAAGAACGATGCTGGCCTGTAGCCATGCCTAATTTCAATTCATTTCTTCATCATGTACATCCTCAACTAACCAATTCAAATGCATGTGAGGCCATATATCATCCTGCTTAACATCCTAATTTAGGAATCCATCCTCGTGGCAGGCTCTGCACCTGAGTATGCATATACCAGCACCCTCCATGAGGGGCTATGATCAACCCCTGCAGCCTATCTCTAGTCACTTCCCGCTTCAGAGTTTAAACTCTGACACCTGTGGTTGACCCCACATCAGTCCATTTCTCCATTCTCTGCCTCTGTCCAAGTTGTCATAATGACTTGAAACACAGCTCTTTCCCTTGTGCTATACCTCCTCCACCCATTCCATCTTCCCCTGGCTCACAACTTGTACTTCCACTTGTATCTCAGACATCATCTTCTGAAACAATCTTTCCAGGACTCCCTGCATGCATGTTGTGTTGAACATTCCTCATCTGTGTTCATCTGCTTGGTATACACACCTCCACTGCAGATCTTGTCAAATCTTGATGTTGCTAATTTACACATTCTTCTCCCCTCCCAGACCACTCATCAAATATTTCTCTATGCTTTATCCATTCTGACCCTTTCAACCTAGCATCTGGAACTTAGTAGGTAATCCATTAAAGTTTTATGAATGGAAATGAATGCCAAAGGACTCGGAATGGGAAGGCACCTCTAGCAAAAACCTAATTGTAATATTTAACCGGAGGCTAAGTAAGCTAATACAGTTAATTTCACTGCATCTGTGTGTGTGATTTTTGGCATATTTTCCTTTTATTTCTATGAATTAGTTATACACACACACACACACACATATATACATATACATGTATATATATGTGTATCTATGTGTATTTTTTTTTTTTTTTTTTTTTGAGACAGAGTATCGCTCTCTTGTCCAGGCTGGAGTACAGTGGTGCAATCTTGGCTCACAGCAATCTCCACCTCTCAAGTTCAAGTGATTCTCCTGTCTCAGCCTCCTGAGTAGCTGGGATTACTAGCCATCACACGTGGCTAGTTTTTTTTTTTTATTTTTAGTAGAAATGGGGCTTCACCACGTTGGCCAGGCTGGTCTCAAACTTCTAACCTCAAGTGATACGCCCACCTTGGCCTCCCAAAGTGCTGGGATTACTGGCATGCACCAGCATGCCTGGCCTGAATCCGTATTATATTTTACATTATAGTTTCCTATAAGGAAAGATACATAATCAATGTTTATACAACACGATTGGGTTAGACATGTGGCATTAAAGACTTTAAAAAGTTTTCACAGAAATTAAAACTTCTTGAAGATTTAGGTGGTATATTAAATCACTTGGCTGCTAAATGATTTTCCATAGTAGGCAGATCGAGGTTTTATATCTTCAATTTTTAAAATAAATAATGAAATTGTATTTTGAGGCAAAATTTCATGTTGTGTATATATATATTTTTAAAATTGTTATTTATAGTTAGAAATGTACTGAAGTACATTTGTAGGTTAAAATGATTTGGCTTTGATTTGTGTTCATCTAATTTAAGGGAAGCTAAACATATTTAATTTAAAAATACAAGATTAAAACATATAAAAAGAAAAATCAATTCTAAATGAGAAGATTGGATTTATGACAGAATCATGAACGTACTCTTCACAACAATGGATATAATGGAGAAACTGTAATAATTACTTGCAGTGGTATTGCTGTTCTCTAAATTTATTACCTGCACATAATTTTTTAAAAAGAAATATACAGATGGAAATTTTCTTTTACTGGCAAGTGAAGTGATTCATTTGATACCATCTTTTATTTTTAGCACACAGAACTCACTATGGAGGATTAAATGAAAAGGAGTCCAACTTCTTCCATGCTGAACTGGAACAATGGAGGAAAATGCTAGAGAATCTCCTAATTAAGCTGTACCATTTTGGGCCATCATTTACCCATTCCTGGACAGTAAGTCTGCTGGCAATGATTACTTTTCCTACAGGTATTTCATGTCTTAGCACAAAACAGCAAAGGGTAAAAATGGTTAGAATTAATTTAAGCCCATACTGAGAACAATGGATTGGTAAAGGGTGGAGGGAGGAGCACAAAACATTTGTCAGAGTTGACACAGAATTTGGTAAAAGCTATAGTCTTATAGCAACATTAAAATAACCTGTAAAAATTAAAACAAAGACTAATCTTTTGGCTTCTGATTCTTTTTATACTTATTTATCTTTGTAGATTTCTTGATGATCAAGTTCACAATACCCTCTTCCTTGAATTCAACCTTTCATCTGAGTTCTGGTTCCAATTAGACATAATGATCAACCAAAAAATGAACTGTAGCTCAGCTAAAACAAAAGGAATGAGGGAAAAGAAGGAGTGTATCTTTCTTCTTATTTCGTATCAGCCTCTTTTATGCTAAGCACTCGGCCATGGACACTTCCCTGAGGATTCTGTCTACTCAGATTTTCATTACTTACTCCATCCCGAAAGAATTCTCTAAATTAAGAAAAAATAAAAATAAAAACTTAACGTTACTCTGGGAAAAAATACATTTTGAAACCTCCAATTGCATGCTATCTCTGAGACATATCTGCTTATAAATCCTGCTGGTATGCTGAATCTTATCACACAGGAGAAAACTGGAAACTTTATCTGCATTGAAACCAAGTGCCTCTGTGACTGCAACCTCCTTCTGTAAAAACCACTCCTGGTTGTTTCTTTCACATAAGTGGTCTTTTTGTATGTTATGTGATTTATTATTTTGGCTTTCATGGGTTGACCCAGGAGGCTACTTACTTCCCCAAAGTAGCTGTCAGTAACCAGTGGCCACTAATATGATGTGGTGTTAAGATGTCAAATGAGATGGTCCGTAATGAATGGGGACTGACTGAACCATTCTTTCCTCTCACGTGGTCTTGAACATGAGACACAGAGAAAAGACTGTACGATGACAGAGCAGCAGAAAACTCAAGAGGGCAAGAATCAAAGAGAAAAGCAGCAAATAAAAATAGGTGAGTCCAAGGTATGGTAAAGTCACAGTAGAAACAAGCACCTGCTTTTAAGGAAATACAAGATCACTGGTTCTTCAGAGACATGGTAGCAGACCTGTGTTCAGTAACAAATCAGTACCACTCCAATTCTCCACAAAACCTGTCCATACGTGTGCCCAGATTCTTTCAACATCTGTCTTGCCTAAGGCCATGCAACCATATCACTTCTTCTTGCAATCAGACAGAGCTTAACATAGTTCCCTTACATGGATGATGGTGTTCATTTTGACTCTCAAATATGTAATGTAGAAGGCTCTATGGTTTGTTGAATACTTGAACACTCTATCGTGCAGCACTTACGAAGTTAAATGATCTCCAATCATAGCACAGACACCATTTTCACTAAAAATGGCACAGCATAGGCAAACAACCCCATTGCTTAGTACAGTGAATTACAGTTAGTACTACTCTGTAAAGGCTCACATACTGCCCTTTTCTACTTACACTCAAACTGGCTGCTCTCTCTCCCCATCTTGCTTTTACTCTCATTTTATGAATGCTCCAACATCGGCCTGTCTCCTTTTTTGTCTTTTTTTCCAGTTATCTGAAATTGGGTCTTTTGCAATGTCCTACCCCTTAAACCAGGATAGTAAAAGGCCAAGTAACTTCTAATTAACAAATCTAATTTTCCTTTCTTTAGTTTCCATCTTACCTGACCTTTATGTAGCATGGTGAAAATGACTACTCTTTCTTCTCTAAAGCTCTTTAAATAATAGTTAACTTCTTGAAAAACACCTCTTGCCAATCTATTTTTAATCAAGTACATTATGAACTAAACTTTACCAGCAACTAATTTTACAGGTGTCTCTTCTTGAAATATAAATCCTCAAAACTACTGGCTCTACTGGAACTTTTATCCCAGCATCTGTTTTGTAATATTTAGTTGTGATCGGCGCTATTTTACTTTGTGTTTTTCCAGGGTTGGATTCTGCTGGGGCTCATGTCCTATCTGGTACACATCTTTGTTATATTACTCATAGAAAAGCACATGGTGATAGTCAACTTTGTGATTCTTAAGAAGATTCCCCCTTAAAGAATGTTCATCCATATAATAGATTTATGGGACAGGACCACTTGAGAAAACCAGTCTAGACTTCACTGTAGAATGTATTACATAAATATCCACTCAGCAAACATTTATTAGGCTACTACTAGGCATCAGGCATCTAACTGGGAAAAAAAAAAACTAGACTGTATACTCCAGAGGTGAACAGAAACCATGCATGTCTGTTTTGCTCTCCACTGTTTTCCCAAGGCTTGGCCGAGTATCTCTATCCTAACGAGTGCTCAGTTACAGTTTGTTGGATGAAAGAAAATAAATGCTACATGTTTTGAGTCTTTGCTAGCCTGTTAATCTCAAGTCAGGCTATCCTGTCCCTCATGTATCATAGCCCCACAGGTTTCATGTGAGTTTAAAAAGGTATCTTTTTTCTAAGTCAGTATCTTACAATGTTTTGGTCATCATTGTATCACTAGCATATCACCTGGCATGGCACTATGCACTCAATATATTTGTATAGTGAATGGCATGATTTGTTTTTCTCATTTGCTAGATGTTATTTTGGGCAGGCAAAACTGGGCAGGGCTTCCTCACCTGTCAGATGATCTGTCTCCTCATAGCCATTGTAAATAGAAAACACAATATGCATTTGCCTTAGTTCAGATCACTGTTCCAAGTTTATCCCACAAATAGTTTGTCCAGCAACTGAAAGCAGCAGTGACAAATGCAGGTGGAACTAGGTCACTAGCAGAAATAAAATGTGGTCCTAATGCCAGGACTAAAATGGACCTACTGCCAAATTAGTCCAATTGTAGCTTTTGCTTCAGCTGGATCATCCCGTGTTTGTTAGAGCTCAGCTGTTGTCATTATTCATTTGTTGATTGCTGCCCCATTCTTGGAAGTGCATAGGCATCCCATTCATTTGAAGCTGTTTTCTTAAAAATTATCATTCACATTTGATTTTTTTTTTTTTTTCCTTTTTGGCTGCCCAAGATAGCAATCCAAGATGTTTAAAAACCCGGCATGTGATTAAAATATAGGGGGGATTGGAACATGAATTGGGTCTATAAGGAAGCAGAATGGTCCCAGAAAAGAAGAAGAAGAAAAAAAACAAAATGAATTGCCTTATTGAAGTTGTTCCTGACCTTTTCCAATTTTGCTTCTAATTTAATTTTCTCAGAAATTTTCGTTTTAAAGAAAATATCTAATATTTTTATTTTAGATAGAAATTGACACTATTAGCAATTTAAAAGCTTGCCACTTTGTAAACATTAGTTAAGTGAATGAATAAACAAAGAAGAAAATGGACTGAAGTTGAATGGTTAAGTAAAGTCTATGTACATTTTTTAAACAGGGTTTTTGAGAAGTTAATACTTCTCCAGGTGAGATTATATTATACTATTTAATTTGAATTGTGAGGAAGCAAGTATCAATAAATACCAATATAAATTCCAAATGGTGACATTTGAAAGAAAGTTTAAATTATTCAAAATTTAAATTATTTTTCTAAATAGAAAATAATTTGCATATTATTGTGTATATTCAATAATAACCCAACTCTTTCATCTTCAAAATCTCAAATACTATATATAGAAAATAATTTAAATTTATCTTTTCCACTTAATTTTAATTTTTGGACATAACTATATATTAATAATTCCACCAATCTCACAAAATACCTGAAAGAACTCAAAACAAAGAAAGAAATGAAGGGAAAGTGAATATGGTAACTAACAAAAACAATAAATAAGAATCATTAAAATTTCCAACATCCCACAACAATTCTTAAATAAGTAAGCAAGGAAATAGTTTATACAATATTAATCTTAGAAAGATTTAAGAGTGAAGCTATTGTTCCCCAGCACTGTAGTGTCTGATCAACTTAGTCTACTAAGGTAGGCAGAAAAGAACACCAAAATTCATGAGATCTAACACTGCTAAAACAAAAACTTCTACAGGAAAGACTTAAAGAACTTGCTACCATTGTACTTAACAACAGGCAAAGCTTCTGATGTCTTGCAACGTTGCAGCTGGATCCCTGGATAGATGGTTGTAGGCAAAGAACATGAGTTATTTTTCATGAATTTTGGATAACCAACCTCTGGAACACATTTGCTGGATTGTTCTTGGTCAACATTTTTTGGTCGTCTTAAAACAGGAAAAGTCTTCACTTTCTACATATTATGTTTTTAAAAAAAATTTCATTACCACATTATAACAAAGAATATTAGGAATGAAGTCAAGAATGTAATAGGATTTGCCGGCCGGGCGCGGTGGCTCAAGCCTGTAATCCCAGCACTTTGGGAGGCCGAGACGGGCGGATCACAAGGTCAGGAGATCGAGACCATCCTGGCTAACCCGGTGAAACCCCGTCTCTACTAAAAAATACAAAAAAAAACTAGCCGGGCGAGGTGGCGGGCGCCTGTAGTCCCAGCTACTCTGGAGGCTGAGGCAGGAGAATGGCGTGAACCCGGGAGGCGGAGCTTGCAGTGAGCTGAGATCCCGCCACTGCACTCCAGCCTGGG